>NC_086262.1:2965000-3230000 GCF_021018805.1 Prinia subflava | reverse complement strand
CTGGGGATGGCACTGGGTTCCCCCATTGCTGCATTTCAAATGTGCTGGGTCACACTTGGGTCAGTTCTCCCTCAGTCACTGTGACACTGCTCCCTGCTGTGACACAGCACGTGGAACACTCCTGCCAGGGCAGTGCTGCCACTTCCCACCCTGGGAAGGACTCACTAGGGATGGGTGGAGGTGTCAGCAGCTGGGGATGCACACTCCGGGAGCTTTGCCTTCTCTTTTTGAGTCCCAAATTGTTTGTGAGCAGCTCCAGGCCTCTTTGCCCTCATCCTTTCAGAGTTTTCCCTCCATCCTTCCATCCATCCCCTTGTATTTCCTCATGTGCTGAGTCCCCTGTTTTCTGGCCCCTGTGTGGGTTGTAGGGTAAAGCACCACCACCCAAACACCCTGTATCTGCCTCTGATAAATTCTCATGAGGTCACATCTGCTGTGTCTTGCCCTGCTGGACTGACAGGAGCCCAGAAGGTTTGGCTTTAAATCTCAACTTTGTCACTTCTGAGTTACTCAGGAACATTAAACTGTCATCAACACATGGGTGATGCAGCCCTGTGCTTCCCCAAGATGCTCTCCCTTACAAGAGTTGGTACATTTTTACAGGAGGGAAATCCCAAAGTGCACAAACACACAAGAAGTTCTTTTGTGTCCCTTTTTATTTGTTGTTGATGCTACTGTTGTTTTTCCAAACCTGGAGGATGAGTGGCGCATCAGAACAGGAGGAAAAGACCATGCTGAATGGCAATAACTGGATTAAGAGATTCAGTGGCAGACTCTCACCTGTGCTGTTTATAATGCAGATTAACTATTTAATCCAGCTGCATCTCCAGTTTCAATTCTCTGTTCCCCTTGTCCTGCTTTCCCCTGAGGTCCTCCCCCACCCCCTGCAGTCCCTGCTGCTCTGTTGCCTCGCTGCCAGGTCCCTCCTGTGCCCTGCCCGGGGCTTTGCCCTCGTCCCAGGGCTGGTTCTGCTCTGTCCCTCCATGGGAAGTGTCCCAGTGAGGGCAGTGGCTTTGCTCTCATCCCTTTGCTGGTCCTGCTCTGTCCCTCCGTGGGAAGTGTCCCAGTGAGGGCAGTGGCTTTGCCCTCATCCCTTTGCTGGTCCTGCTCTGTCCCTCCGTGGGAAGTGTCCCAGCAAGGGCTGTGTGCTGCTGGTGCCTGCCCAATGAGCCCTGCAGCTGCCCAGGCGCCAGGAGCAGCAGTAATGACCGCCGTGGCGGGGATGATTAATCAGGAAATGGCAAAGAAAATGCACTTGAATTTCTGACTTTACTGGGGGGTGCAAACTCACAAACAAGGTCATGGAAAAGAAATCCATCGAGGAATTGGGGACAACTGAATACAAGGACTTTAACTCTGGGTCAGGAAGTCTCTAAACCACAACCCACTGCAGGCTGGAAGGATATCATGGGAAGTGCTTGACCATGATCACGCTGTCCTGTGCATTGGTCAGTGCTGGGGACAGGTGCTGAGCCTTTGGGGCACTGTGTCACACCACAGCCATGGCAGCATTCACCAGATTTTGATGGTGGAGACAGAGAGTGGGCCTTGCCATGGACCACGAGACAGGGAGTAAAACACCAGGCTTGATGTGTACATCACCCACCCTCCCCTCTGCTTGCACTGGCCATGTCCTGTGGGAGCTACACCTTGGAGAAGATGGCAGAAACATCTCCACACCTGGACTCCTCCTTCCTGCTTGACCACAGTGCAAAAGCAGGGCCCAGCCCAGGGTTCAAACTTCTTTGTCTTCTGTGGAGAGTCTTATCCAGTATTTAAAATTCCTCTGCCAGCTTGGTGTGTGACCATGCAGGACACCCTGAGTGCCAGACTCAACCTGCAAACATAAAATGGAGTGAGGCTGGCCTAAAGTCACAGGGGCATGGGGGGTCCTGCTCTCTGCACTGACAGCACAGGCTTCACATCCCCTTCCCTTTGGAACTTTTCACATTCTCATTTTTTTTCTCTGTTACTGAATCCATATAGATTACATGAATGTGAATGTATGGTTCTTAAAAACTGCAAATGCATCCCTGAGATGCAAAGGCTGTTTCCAAATCATGGGTTTTAAAGGGGCACCTGCCACAAAGGGCTGAGGGTGGTTAATACAGCACATACCATCCTCTGCCTGAGAGGAATCAGCAGCACTGATGATAAGCTCATTTGATAAAGCCTTTGCTGGGCACTGCAGATGCAGGCTAAGTCCAGCCTTTAATATCTGTCCCAGTCCCACAGGCAGAGCTCTCAGACAGGGCTGCCTGGAAATATTGTAACCCTCTCTATTGCCCACCCCTCATGCAGGTTTGAGTCCTGACAAGTCCTCACCGTGTGGCCTCACATGTCACAGCTGCCACTGACCTGGCCAGAGATCACCAGCTGATACCCAGGCAAATGCACGTTTGCACCAAGGCTCCACGGGCAGCACAGACTTTTTGCAGCTCTGTGGGGTTGTGGTGTCCTGTGTGGTTGAAGCAATGATTAAATCCCATGTAATGGTTCCAGCTGGTCACTTACCACAGAAGATCTTTTCTGCTGGAAGCTGCTGACGTTGCCCCATGAGATGCAATATTGGGGCTGGGTTCTAGCAGCCTTCACGTGCAGGAGCTTGTCCCATCACGAGAAATAATGGATGGGAAGGAGCTGTTGAAGGAAAGGAAAATAGGGTGTGGTGTGGCCTCGTCTGTCTGCTGGAAAAGGCACAGGATTGCTCTGCGCCCTGGTCCTCACACTGCAGGGGACTGGGTCCTGGAGAATCCCACTGGGCTGGGGCGCTGCTGATTGCCAGGCTGCTCTAACCTAACTCACAGCTGATGTCTCACCAGCTCTCATGGCATCCTGCCAATCGAGGAATTGGGAAGGGAGGATCTGGGCTCAGGGTGTTTTCAGGACATGCAAGACATGTGCCACTTGAAATGTGGCTCATCTCCCTTCTGAGCCTGAGCAGAGATGAGCTGCAGTCTGGGATGTGCACTGGGTTGGTTCCCAGAGCCCATGATTGGAAACCCAGGGCTCACAGCTCCTTTGATGTGCTGCACTGGAGGGACAGTGGCTGTTAAGGTTCTACACCTCGAGGGCCATCCCTGGGCTTATGGACATCCCTGAAACCAAGGTAAGGAGCTCCTAGTGGCTTCTCCATCTAACACCAATTAAAGCACAATTTTCCAGTCTACCCTGAGGCTGGGTTGAAAGATCCTGAAGAAAAAAAAATTATTTTTGGGTTCTGTATGACTTGAATTCAGCAGGAACATTTGAACGTGTGATGTTGCACGTGGACACCAGGCTGTGTCTGAAGGAGCACAGGGGCATTTCCCAGCCCTTCCATAGTGGTCCCTGCATGATCAGCACTTTCCTCCACTACTGACCTGGAGGTGGCAGAACCTCGGGGCTCCCCTAAACGTGCTGCTGATCTAGGAGTCATTAAACCCTTATCTCTGTGTCTCACTCCATCAACGTTTTTTCAGTCTGTATTAAAAATCCTACTATGGTTTTTTAGCACAAAAGGGGAAAGAAGAGAACCTTCTATGTTCAGGACATTTGGGACATCACTAGAATTTCATCCATCTGTGATTGGCCCTCAGACCGTCATACTCAATTTATTTCTCAGCCAAAGTTTTTCAGCCATCTGCTCAAGTGGAACAGCTTCCAGCATTTATTCCCAATAGTGCTCCTCTGAGGGAGCGCATGGATTTTCTCCAGTACGACAGCATCACTATTTTCCAAAAAAACCCTCAGCCCAAGCCCGCAGTCACTGGCGGGGAGCCCTCCCTGCTCTGCACCCCGACCTTGAATTTTAAGCAATTGATCAAGAAAACACAGAACAGTGTCTGCTCCACCCAGGACCACCGTGACCGATGTTTTTTAAAGGGCTCCTCTGCAGAGATGTTAATGAGGTCGCCTTGGATACTCAGCTTAAAACGGTGTCGCTTCAGCTTCTTTTATGTCAGCAATCAACAACAACAACAAAAAATATAAACAACCCATCAGCGGATCTGCTTGGGTAGGGGTGGGGGACTCCTGGCAGGTGACTGGAGCAGATAGTGACTCTCAGTCCACCTGCTGCCAGCAGTTCGGTGCTGAGCCTCTCTGATTGTCTACTGGAGCATCAACACAATGATCCCCATAATTATTATCTCCTTAAATTGAAAATTAAAAAAAAAAATTAAAAAGACAGATTAGAAAAGCCTGATTTTTCCAGCCATCCTATTGAAAGTGCCCCAGGAAAGGATTTCAGATTGGGAGTAATAAGAGGTTCAGGGACAGTCAGGGAAATAAAAGCAGTTTCTCTGTGTGAACAGAGGAGAGCTGTGTGTTCTTAGGGAATTGTTTGCCGGGCTGAGACCCACTTGCATTTCTCCTGCTTAATGAGTTACCATCCATCAGCTGAGCTGGGAGAGTGGGCCATGTCCAGGTTTAAAAAGCAGGGGGAAAAACACCTGAGGCAGGAACACCAGGCAGGTGCATTCAATGCTTTGATGATCCACAGAACACAGCGCTCACCAGGACTCCAAACAAGCTGCTTGGCTCCTCTGAACCTCCCTGCCTGGTGAGCAAGAGTAAATTCAGTGCCACGTCCCACAGGCTCCACTGGAGTTCTAAAGGAAAATGTGGAACCACCGATAGAAAGGCATGAGCAAGTTCAAAGGAGTGGCTTTGGCAAACACACCTTTACATATGAAGTGAGATCAGACTGATTCCTCAATTAGCAGTTAGATTAATCACTCTAGAAATGTTTATTATTACTTTTTATGTCTACTACTCCACTAATCCAGTTTATAGGAATATAGATATAGGAGAACCTACTTCTTTAACCCCCACCAGCAGTGCCCAAACGTGATGCTGGAGAGCATCCTCAAACCCTCAAGTAGATTGGCATCATGGTGTGAGCACCCCTTTCCTTTGAGGAACTGAGCCTGGCACTCTGTCTGGGGTCTCAAAGCTCAGACTTAGACCATAGAGCAACCCAGGCTGGTTCTGCACCTCCAGGAGTTCTGTCTTTTCTATCCTTCCCTTCAGGCAGTTGCAGAAAGCAGCTTGATCTTCCTCCTACTCTCCTGCAGGATGAACAAACCCGGCTGGTTTTGCCTCTCCTTATACCTCAACCACCCACTGGTGGCCTCTGCTGGACCTGCTCCAATCTGTCAATGCTGGTTTTGTCCCGAAAGCCCCAAACTGGACCCAGTGTTTCCAAAACAATCTCAGAAGGGCCAAACAAAGGGGATTCTCACTCCCTTGGTGTGCTGCCTGCCTCCTTGCTGACACAGCTGAGGGTGTGTCTCACCTCTGCTGTAACACAGCAATGACCCGTGCTCATTTCCTCACCAGCAATCCCATCTCCCTTCCCACCAAGCTGCTTCCCAGCCCAGCTGTCCCCTGGCCTGTCCTGTTCCCTTGGGAGGTTATTCCATTAGGGTTGTGTACTTGTCTGCCCATTTCTCCACTCCCTCTGAACAGCAGCTGCAGCCTCTTGGCTGTCGAGTGCTTCCCTCCCCACCGCTTCCTTTGGTGGCATCTGAAAACTTCCTGAGAGTGTGCCCAATTATCCAGGCCATCAGTACCAGTCCCTCCAGGATCTCAACAGCAATGAGCCCAGGTGGGCTCTGATCATCACCCTGTGAGTGCAGCAGTCCAACCGATCCTCCAGCTTCCTTCTTTCCCATTTATTGGGTCCATATCTCCCCAGCCTGGCTCTAGGGAGAGTCAGCATCGAAAGCTTTACTGCAGCCAAGGGAAACCCCTCAATATTCCCTTATTCACCTCTATCCTCCCAGCCAGTTTTGTGGCCTTTCTAGGTAGTCAGGTCCATCAGGTGTGATGTGACCTTCATTTTGCCGGGTTCAAACCAACCCATCTCTGACAGACATTCTCCTACCCAGACCAACAGCTTCCCAATTGCACCAGTACTACTTCTGTGGAAGAGTCACAGAATCACAGAACTGCAAAATCCTTCAGGTTGGAAAAGACCTCTGAGAGTACTGAGCCCAACCTGTGGCTGAAAACCACTTTGTCAGCTAGACCAGCGTGCAATCCATTCTTGAACACTACCAGGGATGGTGACAACCCAATGCCTGACAACGCTTTCTCTGAGGGAATTCCTCCTGATGTCCACCTTAACTTCCTGTCTTGGATTATGTAACCAAAAAAAAAAGTGTATTCTATTTCATCTGTAGAAAGCAGTTGGGGGTGGTTTCTTTTTTTCTTTATCTCTTGTAATTCCAGGGGGAGGGGGGTGGATGCCCTCTGATAACAGCCCAGTTGTTAAACCAGGTGGGGCAGTGTTTGTGATCTCTGTCACCACTGCCCACCCTCGGGGATATCTTCTGTTAATGGGCCATTGAGGGTCACCAGTGACTGACACATTCCATCATCCCATTGTGGGGAGGAGACAACCATTCCCTACCCAGATAAAAATGGGGACACAGGGACCCCAGACATTCCTCTTTTCCACTGGATTCCCAGAGGAAGAGCGGACTCATCTCAGCACCACTGAACCTGTCTGCAGGATCATCTCTACTCCAGCAGAACCACATCTGTCACTCCAGGAGGATTTATTTGTACTGCTCTCAACACCCTGACCAACAGGGTGTCAGGTCGTATTCCTCACTCTGTCAGGGATTTCTAGAACTCTTGCTTGTTTGTTTTTTTGTATTAGTGCATTTGTATTTTTAATATTCCTAGTAAAGAACTGTTATTCCTATTCCCATATTTTAGCCTGAAAGCTCCTAATTGCAAAATTATAATAATTTGGAGGGAGGGGGGGTTACATTCTCCATTCCAAGGGAAACTCCAGTTTTCCCTGACAGACACCTGTCTTTCCAAACCAAGACACCTCCCTGGCACAGCTTGAGGCTACATTTCAGCCACAGGTTGTGTTGATCCTGCAGTAGGCATGGTCTGTGCATACAATCAGAGCTGCTCCTTCATCCAGAGACTCTAGAGTTCCTTATCCAAATAGACAGTGTGGTGGGAAGACAAAGGAACGTGAGACCACCAGGGATCATTAGTCTGAAGCTGGATGTTACGGTGGTTTAGTTAAACTGCTCTTGGAACAGTTGTGTGGACAGTCCTACTCACAATGGGAAGAAAAAGCTGAGTTTCTTTTCTTCTCGTTTATTGTGGACATGAGGCAAGCTAGGAGTGGAGACTACTTGAATTCTGAACAGGAATGTCCACATAGACAGTTTAATGAAGTTTAGCTAATCCAATTTGCAAAGGTTAATTCAGATTCATTTTCCTGGTTGTCTCTGTGTAGATAAGGCCAAGGTCGCTTCCCCAAGGTGACTGGCTGAGCCAGGCACAGGATCCACACTTCCTTTCACCGTCACTTTCCCAGGCTGGTTTGTCCCTATCCATGTACCCCCTGCACACTCCCTGTACAGAAGAACACAGTTTCTCACACTTTCCTCCATCAGCATCACTGATCCTTGCTGATCAAGATCCCTCCAAACCCTTCTCCTGGGTGAAGTGCAACAGGCCCCGCCGTTCCTGGGGCTGCAGCTCACACTGCAGCTTGGAGGTGAATTACAGCACACACACAGGAGCTGGTGATGCTAAAATCCCTCCCAGGAATCCAGAGCAGCCCTAGGATCTTGCTGGTAGAGGTGGACACTTCCAAGCATTCCAGCTGGCTGACAGGGCAGACCTTCTAAATCATCCTGATGCTTTTCTGGTTTTTTCTGACCCTTCTGTGCTCTCACATACGTAACTGCAGTTATCCAGGATCTCCCAGCAAAAGCAATGGAGGCAGTTTAGGAACTGAAGCTCCCTGTCCTAGGTTACAGTGTAAGATGTGCCCACAGTCTGTGTTCTATCCCCACCTTCAGGAGCTGTCAGAACCAGCTGGGGCAGTGTTTCCCTTGCCCTCCCTCTGGATATCTCCTGTTCATGGGCCACCAAGGCCCTGCCCATGACTCACAGGTGACTCCCTGGGGAGCTCTCTCTGTTCAATGGGCAATCAAGGACCCCTGCAGGACTCATGGAATGATTTCAGCCCATTGGGAGATGCTCTGCCCAGGGGAGGAGCCAGGCATTCCCACCTGGATATAATCTGGGATTTGGGACAGCAGAGGGGCCTCACCCACTGGATTCCCAGAGGACAGGAGCTACAGACCTTTCTACAGGATCACTGCTTCAACAAGAGTGCTTCATCTGGACTGCTGCCACCACCCTCACTAACAGGGTGTCAGGCTGTATTCTGACTCTGTCAGTGGACTTTTCTACTATTGCTTTTATTTTATTTTACTCTTTTTTTTTCTTTTCTTTTTTTCCTTTTTTTTCCTTTTTTTTTTCTCCTATTGAGCTGTATTTCTGACTTGGAGTCTCTCACTGGTTTTGCTTTCAAACCAGCACACTCCCCTCTGCAAGCCTGCCGGGTGCAGGCTGTGATGGGACCTGATGTGCAGGGACATCTGTCCCACAGCTCTTCCAGCAAGGTTCTCACCTCTGCTTCTCAGCAGCTGGTGCTGGCCCCTGCAACACCCCAACTGCTCGTCAGGGACTGACATCCAAAGATATTTCAGAGTATTTAAAAAGATACATATAATCTAACCAAACTGAAGAGCTGCCTTAACCTTAGCTAAAAACTTCCCCAAAGGAGTTACAACCCTAGAACAAGGAGCTTACATCTCCCAGCACATGATGAATGGGTGCAGGAGCTATTCTGAACAGCAGGAAATAGTGAATGGTTACATTTCCTTGGCTGAGATGAGGAAGCTTTAAGTAACTAATTAAAAAAAAAAATCAATAGAAAGTCTTTTCCCACGATCTTTTGCCATGAGTCCTTGGCAATAATTTCAGTGCTCACTTCAAAGAATTGAGGTCTCTTTTCTGGGCCTCTTTCTACCATGGCAAAAGAGTTTACAAAGAGAAGTTGCTTGAGCCTAGTAGCTGGCTGTTAGCTTGCTGTTCTGTTTTAGGGAGGACTTGCAGTCCCCAAGTCCTTGTGATCAGGGGTCCCTGCATGGGTTCTCCTATAACCATGATATGTGTCCACACTTCTGGTTTGTTTCCATCATTAGAAGATCGTTTCATTTCCTCTGGACTTCCTCAAGTGATCATTTCTGTTCTTTCCATACATGACTGTCCAGCTCCTCATCCTCTTCCCCACCTCTGCAGCCTCTCTCTTAGACCTGAAGTGCCCTGAACTGTCCAGGGCTTGGTCCCTGCTGCAAGGACTTGAGTTGGGCAGTGAAGAACAAGCCAAGGAGCAGAGGGGACAGAGAGCTGTGGGTGTGCAGGAAGCAAGGATGAGTTTTCTGCCAGCAGTGGTGAGAAGTGCTCTCCATCTTGCACTGTCACTGTAGCCTTTCCCTTCAGAGTCCATGGCACAGCTGGGACATCACCCATTGGAACACAATCTGTATTTCCCACAGCTGCAAAGCAGTTTCAAGTGGTCTTTCAGAAAGAGTGCTGAAGGTGTGATGTCCTCTCTGTCCAGGAGGATCTGCCCATACCCTGCTACTGCATCTAATTCATGGAAGATTTTGCCTCATTTCAGAAAAATTTTAATTGCTCTCGGACAAGCGGGAATGTTCCTTCTTCTTGGTCTGGTCCACCTGCTCCAAGTTAAGACAAAGCCCAAATCTACCCTACAATTACTAAGAAGGGACCCAGCTGCTGCCTCTCCCCTTCCATCAGTGATCTGCTGCAAGAGTTTGCTGCTCTCCTCCTCTTCAGGGAGAAATTTAGTGGAGACACCTGGGCAGCAGACCAGGTGTGCTGTGGGGTGTGTGTTTGTGTGTCACCACGTGGGAAAGGCCAGCTCCCACCACCCCTGTCCCATCTTCCCAGCCTTGGTAACAGGTCTGAAACAGAGTCTGAGCTCATACCCCAACACCTGCAGGAAAATCGTCACCCCTGTTCCTCTCACTGTCCCAAGAAACATTAAAGGCAACCTCCAACTCTTTCCTCCCTCCCAGCAGTACATTCCTTTTAGTGTGTAGCCAGAACAAAAACCACAAAAAAGGGATCATACTACTTTCTACTATTTTTACTATTTCTACTATTTCTACTGCTCCTCTTTCCAAAAGCTTTTTGAGGCAAAACAGGCAATTGGTAATCAGATCTTCAAGGAGGTGAACTTACCTTTGGTGTGGAAAGATGCCTTTGAGCCACTTCTGCTTGGTGAGGAGAGAGCCAGTCACATTGCCCTAACTGAGTCTCGTATGATTTGTAGCATCTTATTCTGGTCCGAGTTTTTCATGTCATCCCAATATGAAGCAGGATTTAATTTCTTCTTGTAGCCCCAAAAGGCTGTCACAAGGCAGTGGAGAGCACAAGGCAGCTGCAGAACATGTACAGAGGAGTTCATATAGCAAATAAGTGTAATTCTTTTGTACTTAATACAGGCTAAGGAGCAGTGCTAAAGACAACTCTTCATTAGTATCTGAATTGTTGGTCCTTTCTCTTTTGAACTGAAGCATCTGTTAATATTTAGTTCCTAAAAGATTATTTTTTTATGGGAGGGAAAGATATTAATAACCTAGGGTCTACTGGGTCAAGCAATTTTATTATGACTAATACAAGGTCCTATTTCTTGAGTATAGACTCAAAACCCAGGATGTAGCTCAGGACCCAGTCTAGGTGCTCAGTGCTTCCCAGAACCTGTCCCACGTGTTCAGTCCTCTTCCCAGTGACTGTAACCCCCAGCTCCTTCCCATGGCCACAAGAGACTGCCTCATCTGCAGGTTTTTCTTGGTCACTTGCACTGCCAATTTTCCCTGTGATAATCCTCGTGTTTGCTGCTGAGCTCCCTGGGTAGGCTCCTCACAGTGCTGGCAGTCCTGAATGGAGGCTCTGATGTCTTCTCCTGGTGGTTCTTCCACTGACCTGGGATGGGTCATGGAGGGTCTGTAAATTGAAGCATAGAAATAAATAAAATGTTCTATGATAAAAATATCCCCTTCCAGGAGATCCCATGCAATAGGGAATATCAGTACTTTGACTCCCATTGGGACAGCAACAATATTCAAATGATTGTGAGGAGTGAGCATCACTTCCCGTTACCTAAAGGTTTGTGGCTGAAATGTTGAATGAGGCTGAATGTCTGGGGTCTATTCTAGACCAAATGTGGCCTTTGGGAGGGCTGGGATTTTTCAAGAGCACTCATCAGTGCTCCAGTTCTTCTGTGAATGAAACCTCCTCTGACCATAACCAAGGAACCACTCTGTGTGCTTCTGAGTGCCACCTCTAAAATGGATCAGGCTCTTCTGACCTGCTTCACAGCTCTGTGCTGCTCAGGCACGGTGTCAGCCAGCACCTCTGAAAAGCCCAGGTAGGAACAAGACCTGCAGCAGTGCCTGATCTGGGCACTGGAGGAGATCTCTGGGGTCTGAGTTCAGTGCTTTGGAGATGCTGGAGCCAAGGGCACAGCACGGGGCCCACAACACACAGTGAACCAGTGCTGGGCCAAGAAGTGGGGATTTCTCCCACCCTAAGGAGAGTCCCTCAGGCTCACAGGTTCTGCAGGTGGCTTTTCCCCTGTAGGATCAGGAATATCTGGGATGTCACTTGGGATCTCTTGTACCAGGGAGCTCTCTGGTTTCAGGGATTGGCCACCCTCTCAAGTGTGGGAAATAGATTTGTAGAGAATTTGTAAAGCTTGACAGAAGATATGAGATACTTTGAAGAAATAGAACTGTGAAAGGTGCATTGTAATAGGACCCGCAAGGGGTAATTTCAGATGATTTGCTTTAAGGCATCAACAGCATGGTATGGCAAAAGCTGATAGGCCAAGAAACGCTTATAATATTTTGTAATTAAGAAATAGTTGGCTTCTGATTGTGATAGCATGAATTAAAACATCTCTATTGTCTCACTCTTCACATGAGACTGAAAACAGAATAAAAGTTTTTAAAACACCTCTCAGTTGCCCCATCTCTGGGTCAGAAAAGAGTGTAATCCAACACTCCAGGAAACTCAGGGCTCCCCAAGCTGAGGTTGTGCCAGTTTTCAGTTCTCTTGCCAGTGCCAGACTGTGAGAGGTTCACACTCCCAGGACACCTGAACAGGTCCCTGGACTTACCCAGTGCCCTGTGGGAGGTGAGGCTGGGCTCAGCTCTGCAGGAGAATTTCAGTTTTTCCAGTTGCTCGCTGCTGTTCTCCCGTAGCAAACAGCCTGGGCCTGCTTGCTGCAGCACATTTGTGTACTGTGCTCTCTCACTGCATTGTCCTGCCCCGGAGCTGCGGGCGGTTCAGCGGGAGACCGAGTTCTCCCAGCGCCAGCTGCAGCCCTCAGCCCGTGCACGCACCGCTCCCCGCCAGATTGCACTGGGAGCACAAAGGGGAAGAAAGAAACTGCCTCCTTGGCTGCTGTTTGTGTCGTTTACAAAGCCTCTTCTGCAGGGTTTCTGATCCCTGTTGGCCAGGGCTGCCGGGTTGTCCCAGGGCTGCTCTGCTGCAGGGGGGGTGGGCAGGATCTGTCCTTGAGAGGAGGCTGGCAGGGAATGGGGACACTGGCACCTCAGCACCCTCACCAAGGAGCTCCTGTGCTGGAATTGGGCTGTCCAGACAGGGATGCAGCTTTGCTGGCCCACTGGAAAGCTCTGTGTGCCACCAGGGGCAGGGGGATATGCCATGCTCTGTACCCACCATGGATGTAAAAGCTGAGGGAGACTCCCCTTCAAGCCTGGCAGTGGGGCCCCGTGCCCGGCACCCCAGACTGTGCCCTGGCACCCCACAGCCCCCTTGGGCATGGCCACAGCCCTCCCTGCAGATGCCAGCATGCCTGGCAGCTCTGCAGAGGAGGGACACAGCTGGGTCCCAGGAAGCAGTGCTGTGGCTGTGCACGCTCCTGAGGCTGCTCATGAACCAGTGTCTTTATTCTCCCATTCTGGTTTTGGTCACCAGTGATGCAAAAGTTGGGTTTCTGTCATATTTTCGGGGTGCTGCTGTTGGACAGTGTTTTGCTTTGGGCTGCCATGGATCGTGGCTCATTTTCTGCCTGGCCCTTGTCCAGGGGTGAGGCTGTGGGCTCCTGGGGATGGGGCCAGCCCCAGTGAGGGGCAGTGCTGTCACACCACCCTCTCCAGGGCATTGCACTTGTAGAAATGATCAGGATCACGTAGATCCTGGTGGGTTTTGAATTTTGACCTTTTTTGCTGTGGGGAAGGGACTGCTGGACTTTGTAGGGTAGAGATCTCCTCACAAGTGAAAGTTGTTGGTCCCTGAGGGAAGAACAAAGGAAAATCCTTCTGATTTGAGGAAAAAGGCCAGCCTTATTTATTTTACAGCTCTGAGGAGGTAAACAGGGTGGCAGAGTCCAGGACAATTAAAACATTGACTGAGCAAGGATGACATCTCAGAGATGAACCTTTTTTAATTTTAAACACTGCAGACAGGGAAACAAGCTGACATCATGTGAGATTTTAGAAATACAGCTGAGGAGAGGCCTCCCACATGGTGGCTCCAGTACAAACCAAGGCAGGGCTGTCCGGTTTGGTCTCATGGTCGCTGAGGATGGCTGGCTTCCCTGCCAGAGGCTTGTGCTGTGCCCCCCAGCAAGCTGCTCGAGTGGAAATGCTCAGCCTGCTTCTCCCTTCTGAGGCTGCCCTGATCTCTGCAGCCCCCCGGCACTGGGTACCCGGGAATACAGAGGGTCTGAGGGGAGGGGGGCTCACCCCACGGGCTGCACGCTGCGTCCCATCCTCTGCCCTCCCTCGGGTTAAATAGGCTGTGCCCTGCAGCCACCGGCATCACCGGGGGATGTGCTGCGGGTTTCAGCATCGGGCTCTGCTCCTGGAGGGGGCTGCAGACAGGGGGTGGGAGAGGGGAGACCGTGGCAGTGAGGTGGGGACAGATCAATGCAGACTCTGGGGCTCCACGTCCCCCCTGTGCCGAGGAACGCAGGGCACGGAGCCCGCCAGGCTGCTGTCCGCGGGGTCAGGAGCAGGAGGGGCATGGGGACCGCGATTCCTGCTGCTGGCAGCGCTCTCGGTCCTGGGAGAGATCCCAGCGGAGCCCGAGGAGCCCGAGGGGGAGCTGCAGACCCCGCCGGCTGTCTCCCGTGGGTGGGAGGAAACCCACCCCGGGGAAGGATGCTGCGGAGGGAGGAGAAGCCCCGGCACAGCGCTGACAGGGCGAAGCTGCTGGCAGGCAGCTGTCTCCAGGGCGGCTGCAGCACTGCAGCATCAATTAACCTTTGGGGAACTTCTGCCAGTGCCGCTCAGGCGTAGCCGAGCGCTGGGGCGCGAACCTGCCGCGGTGGAAAGCTGCGGCCAGACTACAAAAGCCCGAGCAGGAGCCAGCCACCTGAGCCGAAGTGCCTGTGTCTCGCTCCCCAGCCCGCGCTAAGTGCTTTTATCTCCTCTGCTCGCGTTTACGAGGGTGGCTCTCTCCTCCGCGCCGCGGCGGTGCCGCGGAATGCTAATGCGGAGCGAGCGGCGCCTGCCCTCCGCAGCCCCTGGCAGGCGATTCCCCCGGGCTCTGCGGGGACATGGGACCCCCTCCCTGCAGCCCTGCCCTGGCACCCACCCAGCTCCGGGGGCAGTGCCAGGATCGTCATTCCCCGCCAGGCAGAGGGACCCGGTGAGACCCGAGCCCTCGCTGGCGGTGTGGCACAGATGTCCCCGCACTGCAGCCTCGCCAGGGCCGGCGGGAGGCAGCGCTGCTGGGGAGGGGGCTCTCGGCACGGGGTGCTGGCCCGAGGGCAGCGGTGAGCTCATGGTTCCTGCAGCTCCCTCCTGCCCACGGCTCCTGCAGCTCCGTCCCGTGAGCGCCGTGCTTTGTGTGCTCTGCAGGCATCTCTGGGAAGTCCAGACTGGGAGGTTAGCGGGCAAAATGAGAGGGGAAGAAATAGAAAACAGCAGCAAGGTTTTAGAAGGAGCAGCAGTACCAGGGAGGTGTCCTACAGGGAGGAGTCTGGTCAGGCTCGTCCATAAATCATGTGTGCTCCTGCACACAACCTCTCCTTGGCCACTGAGCTCTGCTCTTCAGGGAGCAAGACAGTCCTTGGCCAAAGCCCTCTGAGGCAGTCAGGCATCAAATTCCTGGAAACGTGGGCTAAAAACGTGCTCTTCATCCCAGCCTGATGTGTTGACTCTGCTGTCAGAGCCTGGGGCGCAAGGGAACAGCCAGGGGTAGCCCAAGCCCCTCTGGCACACGCTGCTGTCACTTTGGAAGCCGTGGCAGGGATGTGCCATGCTTCCCCTGACTGCCCCCAGCCAAGCAAGACGCAGCAGGAGCCTTCCTCTTACCCTGAAAGAGATGGACTCCACCCTGACCAGGGACATCGTGAGGAATCAGGAATTTGGGGTGGTGTGGCAGGATCCCCTGGATCCCATCACCTTTCCCAAGGGCAGCCACACCCTGAGCTCCCAGCTCAGCCGGGGCAGCGCTGCCAGTGCTCTCCCAGCCTGCTTCCCTGCATGCAGCGTTCCCTGCACGCTCCAAGGCAGCCATTTCCATGCTGCAGGGGAGCTGCAGGCAGCGGAGCCGGGAGGCAGCAGCAGCACCTGGCTGCCTTCACGTGCCCAGCCTGGAGACAGCCTGGCAGCCCCTGCCCGCCCAGCCCTGCCCGGCGCCTGCCGCGGGTGTTCCGTCACGGAAAGGGCCACGTTGGCCACTTTTCCTATGATCTCACCCCGGCCAGAGCTGTGAGTCATCGGAAACCTGGTCCCCCTGGGGCTGAGCCAGAGCTGGGCGAACTGACAGAACGACCACCACGGCCTTTGGGACCAGGTTGAGCTCCACGGTCACTCCACAGCATGTGAGGCCAGCAGCAGGGCTGGGCTCAGCTCTGTGGGGAGCACAGGGGTGCTGCCACGGCAGCTCTGCCTCTCCTGCACCCCTGAGCTGCCAGCACTGGTGCTGCCTCCTTGGTGAGCCCCCAGGGCACTGGGGTGGAGATCCAGCCCTGGCCCCAACCTTGGCATCCCCTCTCTTGCCAGACGGTGATTTATAAACCTCTGGGCTGGGGAGGCCAGGAGCAGCAGGGCAGCTGTGCGGCTCTGTGAGTCTGCCACAAGGTGGTTTCCAGTAAGGACAGCTCATTTCTTCCAGAGCATCTGAAAACACGAGCTGGAAATATCCCCACCCGTCCTTTGTAAGCAGCACCCAGGGCAAGGCTTCCCCAAGGTGGGGCTGGGCTTTTGCTGTCATGTCATAGCTCATGCTGTGTAGATGTTTTCTGTGTGCCTGGTAATAAGCTGCTGAAAAGACAGATCATTTACTGGCAGTAGCAAGGAAAAGTCAAAGCTGTTTCTCAGTACAGCTCCACTCCTGGAGATTTCCCTCTCTGCCTCATGAGTTAGGGGATGCTGGTTATTCCAGAGACTCCCATGTAGCCCTGCACATCCTTGCTACAGGGAATATCTGCTTCCCAAGACTCCTGGTGTGTGTGTCACAGTGGGTGTCTGCCTCCAAGGAGGTACCTGTCAGACTGAGAGCTACCCTGAAACCTCACTTTGCCCACCAGTGACAACACTGCAGGGGCAATTCCACCTTTAACTCTTGGATTTGTCATCTCTAGGGAAAACCAACTAGTTTCCACCAAGTTTCAGGTCCAGCTGAAGGTGGGAGATGAAGGACAAGAACAGGAAGATGCAGAAATAATTTAGCCTCAAACACATCAAGAGAACAGCTTGGTTTTCTTCTGCTCTCTTCCTGTAAGGGCTGCACGGGGCTGAAACACATCGGGTGTTCCTCTCCAGCTCCTGTTTCCTTTGGAATGCCAATCAGTGGGCTCACCAATGCCTGGAGCTCGTTGTGGATGTTCCTCTGCGGATGTTGTGGCTGTGTTCTAAGCAATGGATAAAGCTTTCTTGTCCAAAACCAGCTTGAACATCTACCTTTACTGCTGGGAAGTGCAACGCTTTTCCTGCAAGGTGAAAAGTGCTGAAATCCCCCACAATATCTTTCTCCATGCTGGTGTTTCAGAGTGCTCTGACAGCACTGTGGGTGTCTGATCCCTTGGAGTCTGGCACAGCCATGGACAGAGCCTGCATGCTGACTGATTTAAGCTCCTTTAGAATGATGTAGTATGATATCATCATTATATCATGCTGCTGTCACCCAGGTTGGGTTTAATCTGAATTAAGCTGAATTCCCAGAGAGCAGTGTATCTTTTAAAGTTAGGCTTAGCTAAATGCTTGTCACTGCAGGTTTATTCATGGTGAATACAAGCAATAATTGCTTCAGCTTCTCATGAACTTGTTACAAATTTGTGTGGCTTTACCTGCCAGCTCCTGCTTTTTAATCTGTCCCACAGCAGCAGGTCCCTGAGCCACCCCTCTGGGATAACTACATACTTGCAGTTTATCCCAGAAATTCATGGTGTCACACACACCACGGCCCTGGAAGCTTGCAGGTGGTTCCTGTGCTGGACACTATGGTTGCATTTAGTGATATTTTGCCACAATGGACTGAGAGTTGGGAAGTCACCCTTAGAATCTGGAACTGCTTCTGAAAGCTGTGGAAAGTGATGTTTTAAGAACCTTCTTTTCTTAATCTGTGGTCTGTTACAGATCTTCCATGTCTCCTTCTCCTCCCAGTTCTGTCTAACACTTGTATTTCAGACATGTTCATGAACACACAGACACAGGCAGGGTTGCTTGGTGAGCCCAAATTCCACTGCAGGAGTAGGTGAATGTTCCTGACCATGAAAAACAGGGCTGGTCCAGCCAACAGGGACCATTGTGGTGTTGCAGGAAAAATCTGAGGTATCTTTTTAGTCTTTGAAGGATTTCCATCAATGGCTCATTAGGTTTATTGAGGCAACAGTGATGTTGTCAAACACACCCTGTTAGGCAAAGAACAAACCCACATAATAACAAATTAATGCACAGACCAGTGGCTTTTTCATGACCAGTGGACATCAGTTTGGCCCTTCCCATACCTAGATAGTGGGTCTTAATTTTCCAGTTTTAAACTGAAATGTCAAGAAGTGCCGCACTGCCAGCCTGGGTCCAGATGCTGTCACAACAGATGTCCTGGGCCTGGAGCTGTCACTTCTGTACTGAATGTCCCCGTGTCAGTTTTGCCATGTTACAGGGCACAATCCTTGAGATGCTGTGGTGACGTGACACACTTTGACTGGTTTTAGCTGTGACTCTCCTTTGCTTGGCTCTTTAAAGTTCTCCCTTACAACTTGCCAGCTATGGAGAGAGCTCTTTTTACTCTTGTTTTGACAGTGGAATTGATGCCAGTTTTGGGGAAACACTATAAATATCCCCGAGTCTGTGATCTCTGGTGTTAGTATTTCCTGGCAGTGCTTTCAAGAGTATCTGATTGATAAGCACTCAACACAATGGTGAGTCCTGACACATTTTTAAGTGCTCACAGATGTGGCAGATAACCTTGTCCCATCATCTTTGGATGCCAGGTTGAGGGCTGGACATTGTTTATTGATAGCCACGACTCCATCAAGGTCCACTGTTATCAGCGAGTCACAACTCAGCCAAGTGTTCACTTCATTTCCAACACACTTTAAAAGATTATCCTCACAGCTTCATCTAGTCATTATTTTTAAGATGGGCTGGAGGATGACAATGTTTTGGTTTCTTGTAGTCACTTTCTAGATTCTTACAGATAATTAGAGAGCATAAAGCTGTTTCTTTTTATAGGAAGGGTTACTTGGGTCTTGTGCGAGTGATCTTTTGGGATATCTGATGCGAAATGGCTTCTTAGGAAAATGTCCAGTTTGTCAGTTTACTCCATTTCATGAGCCTTTTAGTCACAAAATCACCATCGTGTTTCTGGCTAACACCTCCAATTATCATTACATTTTCTGCTGTGGCCAGTGACCTGCAAACCCACTGATGCTCCTCAGTAACATCAATGGAGCCACTTCTATGACCAACTCCTGCATTACCCCAGCTCCCTGGTGCTGAACTGTTGGATTTTCCCCTCGTGGTGCCTGGCTTCAGACAGAGCAGGATCTGCCCTTGGTGTCTGTATTGGAAACCTGATCAGAAATGCTCAGTCACCAACAGTCCCCTCCCCTCCCCGTACTCCTCAGTGCACTCCAGAGCATTGTAATGGCTTAAGATGATGAATACTATGCAGACAACACACCCAGCTGTCCAAGCAGACAGTCAGCGGAGAAATGAAGATATGCCTGCCTAAGTAAAAGTTTGATTAATTGCATTAATTAGGCCCTAAGGTATGGTTCATAAAATAGGAGTACAACTGGTGTATTGGATTGGGGAATTGACTATGTGACAGGGAACAAACAGTGGCATGAACGGGAGCTCGTCTCTGTCTGGAATGGCATGATAAATTATCAATTAAATAATGGAGAGTGACAAAGCTGCTGTCCGTGAGAGGGACCTCCAGCCACGGCCACGGCCGGCCCGGGTGGGTGACTCAGCCACCTCTGCCAGTGTCTCCAGAGCTTCCACACGAGTTTGTTCTTCCAAAGGGGAGAGCAGCACAGCCCTGGCCTTGTGGCCCTGTCAGCACTGCGGGGCATTGGACCCTCCTGGGGTGAGGGTGGGCTGGGCAGCCATGGGGCTCTGACAGGGACTGCAGCAGAGCATTCACCAGCTGCTGATCTCCCCCTACCACAGCAGCAGGACTACCTTCTGCTGGGCAAAGGGGGGAAGAGGGATTAATTCATCCCAAATGCACTGGTTTTGACCTTCCCATGTGTCCCATCCTTTGGCATCTCCGTATTTGCTCACCAAGGTTTTGCCTTTGTGGGAGAGCCACGGGTCAGCTCAAGCACAAGGGCCAGTAGAATTTCTCCTCTTGGATGCTGCGACTTTGTGCCAGGCTTTCGTGTGGCCACAGCTGCAGCTTCCTCATCCTCTCCTGTCCTTGCTGCTCTGAACGATGGACTCCTCACTGCTCTCCCCTCCTATCACCCTGCAAATCTGTGGGGATTTGCCTCCTGCCAGACAGGGGCTTGTCCTCACCTGCGCAGGCAGAGGTGAGTGGATGGCTTGTGTTTGTGGTGTGCTCCACCACACCCCTTTCCCCTCTCCCCTCTCCCCTTTCCCCTTTCCCCTTTCCCCTTTCCCCTTTCCCCTTTCCCCTTTCCCCTTTCCCCTTTCCCCTTTCCCCTTTCCCCTTTCCCCTTTCCCCTTTCCCCTTTCCCCTTTCCCCTTTCCCCTTTCCCCTTTCCCCTTTCCCCTTTCCCCTTTCCCCTTTCCCCTTTCCCCTCTCCCCTTTCCCCTCTCCCCTTTCCCCTTTCCCCTTTCCCCTTTCCCCTTTCCCCTTTCCCCTCTCCCCAGGGATGTCAGAGCTGCCGATGTCCGGGGCTGGCGCGGTCCCGCCGCTCCGTGAGCGCCGCCGCCGCTCCGGTCCCAGGCAGCGCTGCCGTGGGTGCTGCAGGGGGAGCCGGGCAGGAGCAGCCTCTGCAGACCCCTCCTCACCGGTGTCATTAATGACTCTGCATTTCCACGAAGCCAGGACAGGCTGGGACAGCTGTGTCACCCCCTGCCCCAAGAAGCTGATGAGAGATGCTGCCTCCCCAGCGGCACCGCCTCAGTTTCTTTTAGAAGAGATTCCTTCAGGATCGTTTCCACCAGCTCTCACTTTCCACAGCTTTTTCTCTAATTCTGCACTGTTTTCTGTTCCAAGGTTTGTTCCATTATTATTTTTAGTGTCACACAAAGGCCTTGACCGAGATCTAGGCTGGCCTCTGACAAAGAACCTCTACGACAACACCTCTGTGAGTGGGCAGGTCTGTCTCCAGTGCAGGTGGCACGAATGATATGGGGAACCCCAGGGGAACTTCAGCACTGCCAGTGAGAGCTCAGGAGCAGGTATGGACTGAATTATCCACTCCCTTCCCTTGGGAATGGTCCCTGCAAGCAGAGGAGGGACTAAAGGCAGTGTGAGAGCGGAAACCCAGCAGGGAAACGAGCACAGTTCCACCCTGATGAATGGCTGAGACAGGGAGACGTGCCTGGTCATTAGTTGTGTTGTCTCCACAGTGGGTGTCCAGACAATGTAAGACATTGCTTGAACATTTCTCTTGTGCCATTCCCCTGGCAGGGTAGGATGCTGGGGAAGTGACAGCTCTCTGGTGCTTGGTGCCCTGTTCATTCTCAAACCATCGTTGGGAACACTCCTCTCACCTCCTGTCTGTCGGATTTCTCTGCCATCCATCCTGTACATTCAGACAGGGCCCTTTCAGGCACACCAAGACTGACTTGTCAAAAAGAAATCAGGGTAGTTCAAGGATGGTTGAAATCCACACATCCTGGTTTTTCCTCTCTCCCTTCCCTTTTTCTTCCACAAGCCCAAGTACCTGTGTTTCCTTGCCCTGGATGGAGCAGCGACAGTAGCTTGGGACAGAGCAATCACATGCATCAGTGTTTACTAGTGCATGCTGAGGAAGAAGAGATTCCTCCCAAAACTAGAGAAAGAAACAATTCCTGGTCCATTGGTGCTTATGGCGGCCATCAGTGCAGAGCAGACAGGGGAGGAAAGCTCGAGAGGGACAAGAACTACAGCCCTGGGATCTCATTCACTCGGGATGCAGGCACATCTCTGTGCTGGTGTAAACACACCTCTGTCAGGTGTTTTAATGACTCAGCACCTCTGGGGACCTCTGAGATTTCTTGCTTCCCTGTTCTTTACCCTTTCTGAATGATTTTTGGAGTTACAAGGTGTGGATTACTCAGCACATTCTCTTCAGCTTCCTCTGAGTCCTTTGTGTGCCACTCTCCCAAGCGCAGCAGGGCTGTTATTTCTGGACAACTGTCTCCTACCAGTGACGGTGACACAATCAGTGCTATGTCTCTGCCTGTCTCTGACATGATTTCAGTCCCCTGGCAGGTTGGCTCTCTGTCCCCTGGCAGGCTGGTTTCTGTTTGGGATATTTGTGCAGCAGTGTCCCTGACAACTTTCAGTATCAGCACGTTTCTGGCATGTGAATTTGGAGATGGGTGGCTGCTCCATGAATTTCTCTCCTCATTTATGTTTAGTTGTAATGTGTGTAGCACAGGTTGTAGTTGGGATACTGCTTTCACAGGACAGAGGATCTTTCCATTTTGCTTTGAAAAACACCCACTCATTCTGCAATTGTAAAGCCACGGTTTCTGTGAGAGAGGCTGTACACTCCTTGGGGAGGTGGTTGTCCTTGTCTCATCAGGTTTCTTGCAGAACAGGGCACATCATCTCACCCCAACTTTCACAGGTGATGCTCAGTGAACTTGTAGTTGAGCTGAAGCCTGGTTTTCCAAAAGATGCCCAGCCTGGAAGTTTTGGATGAGTCTATTTTCAACCACAGAAAATCTGATAGAGCATCCCTCTATGCAGAAAATGAACTAAGCTTTGAGCTTGCTCTTGGAACCATGGAAATCTACTGGCAACAGGCATGCAAACCTCTGGCTGATTCATCTGTCTCTCTGCTCTTGCTTTGGGTGCCCCTAGTGAGGAAACTGGATGGGAATTTGATTGGTGTCATCACAAAAAGTGGCTGATGTTGAACAAAAAGCTGTGAGAGCCCAGCTGTGTTTGGCTGCAGCAGTGCATGATGCCTTCCTCTGCCCCCCTGACCCCTGGCCCTGCTCTTTTCGTGGTCCCACAAGCAGGCCAAGCTTCCAGGGCACTGGGACATCCCACAGTGACCTGGTGTGGTGCTGGCACCACTGCATGAGGGTGCCCTGCAGAACCTCCCCTCAGCTGAAGTCCTTTGGGGTGCCCCCCTGATTGTCACAAGGAGCCAACAGCTGCAGGACAAGCAGCAGCCTCATTTTAACTGCAGCTCAAGGCCCTGCCACCAGTGCTGGCTTCCACAGGTCTGTGCAGGCTGGTGGGAGCACTGTGGTGATTGGAACCTACTGGGAGTTGTTATCTTACAAACCTTTTTCTTTGCCTCGTTTGCTTGCACCTTTCAAACATAACTTGATAGTGATCAGGGAGCCTCCTTCACCCTCCTCAAACCTCACTGGGGGTGAGTGAAAGTTTTTAGTGTCCAAAGGAGGGACAAGAGGATGGGGAATGGCCCAGAGGGGCCACCCAAGGAGCAGCTGAGGGCACTTGGCCTGTCCAGCTGGAGCAGAGGAGACTGAGGTCAGACCTCCCCAGGGGCTGCAGCTCCTCCTGAGGGGCAGCTCCCATCTCTGCTCCCTGGGACCAGAGACAGGACCCAGGGAATGGCTGGAGCTGTGTCAGGGCAGGGTTAGGTTGGATATCAGGAGAAGATTCTTCCCCCAGAGTGTGGTGGAGTCCAGGGAATGGTCCCAGCCCCAAGGCTGCCAGAGCTCCAGGAGTGTTTGGATAATGCTCTCAGGCACAGGGTGGGAGTGTTGGGATGCCCTGTGTAGGGACAGGAGTTCCCTGTGATCCTTGTGGGTCCCTTCCAGCTCAGGATATTCCATGATTCGATGGTAACTGCACAGGGATGCCACTCTAACCCATAAGTCCCCCACATCTGCCAAAGGACCCCAGTGCCTCCACAGAGCTGGTGACAGGCGTGGGCTTTGGGGCACGTCTGCCAGGCTTATCAACACCTCACTGCTGATACCAGCCCCAGAGGGAGTTCCTGTGTCAGGGCACTTTTTGGGTGGCAGAACAGATGAAAAAGCCCCATGATCAAATGCAGCAGTCCCCACCCATCCCCTTGCCTCATACATGGCAGCTGGTGAGTCTGTTGTGAAATACCATCCGCTGTCCTGTTTATTCCAGATGAAAATCTCATCTCCAGGGACTCTTTCCCCAGGAAAAATTCTTCATTTGTGTAAGTAGTTCAGAAGGAGAGACTCTGAAGCTGGTCTGAAATGAAACCCTTCTCTCTCATCAAGGCTGAGGAGTCCAGCTAAAGCAGCTACAGCACCCCTGCTTTACTTTCCAGGAGAAAAAGAGATCCTTCCCATGGCAGGGAGACAGCTCTGCCAATGTTTCCTTCTCATACCTAGCACTGGCAGTAATTTCAGCTGTGGCAAGATTCATCAAAGTTAATCATCTGACCCTCATCTACATGAGATAATTTTTCAGCGAGCAGGATTTGCCAGTAGCCTCAGCTGGCATCACGCAGGCCAACATGAACAAATCACATCCTGTTCCAGGTCTGGCTTTCCAAATCCCAAGCAGGGAAAGAGAGCAGCGGGCGTCAGATCCTGAGGAAGACCTAGATTGGATTCAGCTCTTGGTGTTGGGCCATACGGCTGCCTCAGGTAGCTCTTCAGCAAAAATCTGACAGGGCCCAAAACTTCACGAACACTTCTGGCCCTGAGCGGCTGGCATCTTGCACAACCTTCTGATCTGACAAGTTTGCCAACATCCTGAATGGTGAACATCTCATGGGGTGGGCGGTTCTTGGGAGGCTTCCATGCATCTTCTGTCGTCTCTGAAAACCTGTCTGAAAAAAAACCCGGCCTCCTTCTGGCTCTGCGTTCAGCCCGGCACCAAACCTATGGAGGCAGGTTCCATTGGACGGGTCCCATCTCTGCAGGGGCTGCAGCCAACGCTCTGGTTTGATGTGAGCAGCATGTACGGGTGCCACTGAATGACATGTTTCCATGATAAAGAGTGTGGTGATGAAATCCCCCTGCGTGCCAAGGATGGAAACAAAAAAGTCAGTGGGCAGCTGCAACACATCACAAGAGCTGGAAAACAAAATCCTTCCTGATTCCCAGAGTGGTTCTTGAGGTACTTGGAAACCTCAGATTCCTGCGCCCTGCAAGGGACCTGCGCCTCCCCTGAACACATAAAGCACTGTCACTGTATTAAAGCTAAACAAATACTCCACAGAGAATAGGGAGATATTGTTTGAGTGACAAAGGCTGATAAATCATTCTCTGGACGTTTTCCTCTTTGCTTGGCTTCTCCCCATTGATCCATAGGAAATCGGTGGCACTTTGCATGTGAAAATCCATAACCCGAAAGTCCATGCATTGATGACTGTGAGCAAGCTGTGCTCTCAGGTAAAACACACCGCTTGCTTTTGGTTTTCATCAGCATTGTTTGGTGGGGAGGAGGGCGAGGAAGGCCCAGGGTGATTTCTGATGTGGGGGCAACAGAGCTGATCCGTGTGCTCATGTCAAAGCAGCCTCCGGGCCCATCCTGGAGAAATGCACACCACACGTGTGTCACCCATCCCCAGTGCCACAGCTCAATATTCTCAGGGAACTGAGGGCAGAGATAAACACACGGCATTGATGCAAATGATCCCTTCATGGACAGCTGGAACGTGGTGGGCACCTGAGGTTCAAGAGCCCAGCAAAGCCCTGGGAAGCTCGGCGTGTCTGCCCCACCTCAGGCACCACCCTGGGCTCCCCTCCCTAGAAGAGGGATGACAGTCCTTGCTGTGGCCTTGGCACGTCAGTCTGACTTCTCAGCCTGCAGGCTGCATCTTGTAGGCCTGTTGTGGTGGGCTGACCCTGGCCAGCAGCTAAGCACCCAGGGAGCTGCTCGTTTGCTTCCTCGGCACAGCAGGATGGGGAAGAGAATCAGAAGAGCAAAAGTGAGAAAACTCGTGGGTCGAGGTAAAGAAACAAAGCTGTGTGCCTGCTAAGGGAAAGAAGGAACTCGTTCACTCCTTCCCATCAGCAGGCACATGTCCAGCTGCTTCCTGCAGTTCAGGGCTTCAGTACACATGATGGATACTTGGAGAGACAAACATCATAACCACGAACAGCCCTTCATCCTCCTCCCCCTGAGCTTTCATTGCTGCCATCATATGGTCTGGAATATCCCTCTGGGGTCAGCTGTCCTGGCTCTGCACCTTCCCAATCTCATGCCTGGGGGTGGAATGGGAAACAGAGAAATCCTCAGCACAATGCAAGCCCTGCTCAGCACTAACAAGAACACCAGAGTGTTATCAACACTGTTTTAGTCACCAATCCAAAACACAGCACCATACGGGCTGCTGGGAGGAAAAGGAGCTTCGTCCCAGCCAGACCCACTACACCCACAAAGCTTCAGCCCTCAAAGCCTCCCTGTGCCTGGGGCAGCACTTTCTGTCTGCCATTGGTGAAAACTTCTCAGGGCTCTAAAATGCCACATACAGAAATAGGTCCATCAGGATCATCTTCCCCTGAAAATCTTCTTTTGATCCAAAGGCAGAGACAGCCTGAGGCTGGAGGGAAGAGCAAAGGGCCTAGAGAGTGCTCCCCTTCAGTGTAGGACAGGTACCAGGAGACCTTTGCTTCACTTAGATGTCCTGAAGAAAGGCTGAGTCATTTACCTTCCTTGTGTCTCATTTTCCCAGTGCCCAGGGCAGAACTGGCAGCACTTGTGTCCCAGGGGGTGGTGGTGTTCAGGGGTATCAGGGAGGCTGGTGGGCTGTGTAAAATCACCTGGGGCTGGCTCTGTTGTACAGATAATTTGCCACCCTTTCTCTGACCTTGTTTATCTCCGAGCTGCCTCTTCCACAAGATGTAACCTCCACCTGGATACCACCGAACTGGTTCAAGACTCACGGAAGTTTCCCTGCAGATCTGTGCCACAAGATGTGATCTGAACCTGCACAACATATGGCTCAGATCTCCGTATTTCATAAAAATGGGACTGAGCTTCGTAATCCTGAACTAAACAGAAAGAGATGCAAGCAGAGCCAGAAGGGAGCATCACTGCCACTCTCCTGCCAGTTTTCTGGGTCGGCACTGACTTACACACATCTCTGCACAAGTGTTCAGCAGTCAGCCGGTCTCACCCACCAAAACTCATTTCCAAGCAGCCAGATGGGGACTGAGTCAGGTTTCAGCTGAACCACTTCCAGGTGGTGCACCAGGTAGCCCTGTGCAGACATTGCCTGGCACTGTGCTGGGTGACACTGCCATTCAGGGCTGCTCCAAGCAGGGTCCCTTCCCGGCCTCAGGGTCCTGAGGGAGCTCTGGAGTGAGTCACCAGTGGCACTACTGACCTTGTGCTGGCAGAGATGGGCAACAAGTCCCCCTGTGTCCATCCAGTAGTCTGGAATACAGAACTGGATCATGAATTTGCCCATAAAGGCTTCTCAGTGTGGGGAACAGGCATGTGCCCAGGCAGGCAGGAGGGACTTAGCTGTCCTGTCCTCTGGCTTGCTGTGCCTCTTCTTGAGCCTCAGCCTTTCTGAGTTTGACCCATGTTTTCATATTCTTCTTTCTGTATTCCTTGGCTCTAGTTACACAGTTTGTTTTTCCCTTTCCGAGTTTCAGCGCAGTGAGTCGTTCAGGAATCAGCTGTTTTGGTTGTTTGCTGTGTTTCCATGGCTTCCTTTGTACCTGTATGCTTAAGATCATGTCTGTAAGAAAGTGTCAGCAGCCCTCCTGCCTGTCCCCCTTAACCCCTGGGATGTCCCCTCTGGGTTCTCCGAGGCCATAGAAGATGTCTCCCAAGCCCACTGCCTCTCTCTTGCCACTCTCCTGCCACTCAGAGCTGTGAACTCTCACAGCTGCTCTCACCCAAGGTGCCTCCCACTTCCAGTTTGCAAGGATCCTACATCAAATCCATGCAGCCTGAAGCTAACAGATGTTTTGCCATCCCATCAGCTCACTAAGAAATTGAGATTGCGATTTTTTTTCCATTGCTTGTACCACCCGTACCAAAGGTTCTCTGGGATAAAAGCCGACTTCACTGAACACCTGCTCAGCCCTTTGCTGCCCTGTGAGTCCTTCTGTAAAGGTCTAGTCATGCCATTTTCCTGCAGATGCTGTCTTAGGATGCAGAATTGAAAATCAGTAACCTCGACAATCATAGATATCACGAATTTGTCTGAGTACAGGACTCCTGACTCTTTTTCCAGGTCTCTCGGAGATGTTTCCCACTGAAAATGGGCTACCTGGCCATGCTTCCCCACAGTTTACTGAGGAGCTGGAGTTCCTCTTTATACCTGACCTCAGAGAGCTGGAAAGAGCAGTCATGCTCACAAAGAACCACTGTTATTTTCCCAGAGGGGAGCCTGAGTTCTGTGGCGAGACCAATCCGTGGTGATTATCCCTTGCTGGCCATATAAGAGAAAGTCAGGCACAGAGAGCTTTCATGGCTGCATGGCAGCACAAAGGAAGGACCAGGCTGTGTGCAGCTGCAGGGCTGAAAAACCTTCTTCTTTCTCTACAGCAGTGTGGGACCTGCTGGGGAGCACACCCTGCCTTTGTGACCCATGAGCAGGGCCAGCCCTTCCCGGGGTGTCCCAGCCCACCTCCTCACTGCATGGGAGGTGAGGAGTTCTAGCCCTTGCTTCCCACCCCATTCCTCCATTTCCAAGACAGAAAGGATGGGTGTAAAAAAGAGCCAGTCTGTTCTCTGTGCCCACTGGAGCAGGGCTGCTCCACGGCCTGCGCCAGGCTCTGCACGTGTGTTGAGGGTAGGATGCACTTTTTGACGATTCCGCAGAAAATGCATCCTGCTAGCTCCCTCCTCTGTAGGCAGCCCAGCTCTGCAGAGCTGTGAGTCATGCCAGGCAGCACGATTTTATTCCTGTCATTGCCACATCAGCTCGGGCTGCTGCACAGGGGAGCTGGTGGGTTCAGTAAGGAGGTGCCATTTCTACACCGTCGCTCTCCAGGCAGGAGCAGCACTTTTCTCACAGTATTTTTTTACAGTGTCTCAGCAAATAAAACTCTGAGCACAGAGGGTCAGGACATGCTGCATATCAATGAGGGGGATGTACAGCAGTCACACATTCTCTTATCTCCTGCTATCCCCCACAGAAAGCTGGACCTCAGAGCTGACATGTCTTGCTGAGGAGGTCTCCAGAAGGACACACAAGTCAGCAGGGTGCAGGAGGAGTCCCTGAACTGTCAGCAGAGGAGGCAGGACAGCAAAAGGGACTGCTGGATGGAAGGTGGATATGGAAAGCTGTGCATGACCACTGGCCTTTGATAAGAGACACAACCAGAGGAAGCTGAGAGAAGCAAGTATCCACCACCTGCTTGTCCAAATCCAACTATCCTCCAATTGAAAACAGCATGGTAAAAGAGGGAACCCACCCTGGTATTACCAAACAGCTGGGGAGTCTTGTTCTGCTGACCTAACCGTGTGGATCTCCCTTCTGAGTTTATAAAACTGAAAGGTTTTTGTCTAAATGGTAATACTAAGCTGCTGTCTAAGTGACAGTTTTTTGTCTAAGTGATCTGATCTCGTTAAGGAAGGGGGAATCTCTCCTCAGAGACCAGCTCGTTCCAGCAGCATGGAGAGCTCCATCTCTGTAAACAGAGCTCAGCTCCAAGCTGTGGTTTAGGTGAGGAGCTCTGGGTGTGAGGAGCCAGCTGGGATAACTCACGGCTTTGTGGAGCATGGGGCAGATCTGTCCCCCTTTGCCCCATGCCATGGCTGTCCCTGACCCAGCAGTTTGGCCACACTTAGCTCCAGAGGGAAGGGGGAAAGAGCTGAGCAAGTCCAGTATCTTAAGGCTTCCTAAAGGGTTTCACCCGTGCCCTTTGTTTCCATGTCAGGTCTGGTGTGAGCTGAGGACCAGCCCGTTTTTTGGGCCCAGGGTGAGAGATTCTCACAAACTTTCAGGCTGACTGAGAAGATGCCTAAATCAGAGTAAATCAGTTGCCCTGTGATCTACATACATAATTTATACATTTTGCACAAACATGTTCTCTAAAGGGGCTGAAATCCAAGAGAGGACCAAGGCAAAGAGACAGTAAAGGAAAAGGATGCACCCAAGCTTTGTTACTGAACAAAAGAGAAACCAGTGGCTTCTCCATCCACATCCATCACAGACACAAGGAAATGTTGATGGGGAGTGACCTCTGAAGATTTCTAGTCCAATCTGCTCAGAGCTGGCCAGTGCTGTGCCAGATCAGCTGTGGTTTGTCCTGACTGCTTCTTGAGAGCCCCATTCCTCTGCTGACCTGTCCAGGGAAGGAACACCCACACAGATAAAACATTTTTAACCAGAATTTCTCAAGCACAACTTGTGGCCATGGTTCTTTTTTGACTTGTCAGCTTCCCACCTCCTCAGGACCACATCACACAAGGATGGGAAGGAAGGTGTTGCCAAAAGTGCACTCTGAGTGTGTCCCCATCAGCATGTCCACTGAGAAGGGCTTCAATGATGTCTTTGGAAGCTCTCAGAAAAAACCCTGCACTGACAGCCTCACCCCTCAGGCAGCTGGGAATTATGTCCTGACTGCAGACATTAGAAATGCTCCAATAGTGAGTGGGAGAAGCTCCAGCAGGCAGTGTAAGCAGGTTGTTCCTGGCCGTAGGGCAGTGCCACTTGAGCCCTGCCCAGTTTGCCTCTGCCTGGGAAGAAATTCAAAACAAGTGCAGCTGCTAAGCAAGATCTCCAAGTTACCTGCAGCTGGGAAGGTTTTGATGCTGCTGGGACTGAAGTCAGGAGGTTTTGCATTGGTGGATAGAGCTGATTGGTTTTTTAAATTGAAATATTTAGATCCCCCTCTTCCTGGGGCTGGAGAGGGCAGAAGCCCTTCCCTCAGAGCACGGAGGAGGCCCCCACACCTGGGGCCAGGTGTGCATGTACAGACCAAAGGAGTGACTCCAGATGTGCCCTCTGCTTGTAGCACAACACTTCAACATTCCCCATCCTGCTGGGCCTCCTTGCCCATGGCAGGAGCTGGCAAGAGGCTGCTCTGTGCAGGATATTTGAAGCCATGTGCAGGTAGTTATTGTTTGGAGCTGAGGAAACACAAACATTTTCTTACCTATTGGCAGGAACAAGATCATCCCTGTCCAAAGGCACTGGGTTGAACTGGAGGTATCTGAGTAATCAGAGAATGATGGAATCACAGAAGGTTTGTGTTGGAAGGGACCTTAGAAATCATTCCATTCCACCCTGCCATGGGCAGGGACACCTTCCACTATCTCAGGTTGCTCCAAGCTCTGTCCAGCCTGGTCTTGGACATTTTCAGGGATGGGGAAGCCACAAATTCCCTGGGCAATGTATGCCAGGGGGTCCCTACCCTCACAGGGAAAAATTTCTTCCTAATATTTAATTTAAATCTACTCTCAGCTTGAAGCCATTCCTCTTTGTCCAAACAATAATACTCACTAGGAGTTCAGTAGCTTCTTCAAATCAGCTTTCCTGAGTTGAAAAATGGTTGGAATGGTTGCCTGTGAACCCACCCAAAGTCTCCCTGGAAATTACAAGCCCCCTGATTTTTGTTTGCTAACACATTGTCTATTTTTACTGAAACCTTCTCCAAAACTCCAAACTTAAAATTTGTTGTCGACCAAACCCCTTCTGTTAAAATACAGTTTCTGAAAAAAGTGAATTCTCATAATTGTGTAGAATATGGCAAATGTCAAATTGAATTAATGCCAGCTCCACTAATTTATTAAAAAGAGACAATCTTTCCATTTAAGTAAGTTCCTATCAAATATTTTGGCCAGCTCCCCTAACTGTGGCTTTAATTGTGATCCACTTATCCCACTGGAGCCAGTCAAATGAACAGAGGTGAGGACGTGGAACAGAAATTGCTTGGGAGTGAAATCGAGGGCAGATGAGGAATTCCCTACCCCCATGGCAGAAACCCACCCATTGCCAAGGAAAGCTCATTGCTCAGACTTCAAACACTACAGCTTGTGCTTAATTTGGATACCACGGTTCTCCTGCTAGGATGAAAGAGTGCCAGTCTTACTCCAGGCAGAAGAAATTGGGGGCTCAGCAGAGCTGCCAGGCCCCATCCTTGCACAGGAGCAGCGCAGGGTCCAGAGCAGGGGCGGCAGCGGCGGCCAGCTCGGAGGGGTGGTGACCAGGTTGATATGGGTGGGAGGAGGCCTTTCCTCACCCACTGGGGAGTCAGGCTGGCTTTCTTTCACCTTAAAACGCCAGGTTATCACTCTGGCCACAGTGATAACAGTGTCATTAACCTGTGGGGTCTCAGCAGTGGTGCACGGGATAATGAGAGGCGATGGCTGCAGGCAGAACCTGCAGGTTGGATATTAGGAAAATGCCTTCCCCCCAGGGGTGCCCTGGATGGGTCACAGAGGTGTGGGATTCTCAAACCTGGCCAGCAAAGCTACACCAGAGTGCCAACAGTCCTGCTCCAAGCAGCAGGATGGAGCAGAGACCTCCCATGAGCTGGACCCCTTTTCCATGTTTTATTTTATGTCCTGGTCTGGCAGACTGTGCCATTATCTGTTCCACTGAGCTCAGGTGTAGCATCCTCTGCTAAGAGCTCCTGTGGGCAGGCAGACCTTGCTAAAAACACTGAGCCACTTCTGTGCAAGGATTTTTTGGTGGGAGGTGAGCACATACAGGTGCAGGCAGCTTAAATGTTGGAAGCATTTCCAGCCTGCAGCCTCTGTCCTCATAAAACTTTGGAGAAATACCTTCCTTCCCAGGTCAGCTGATGTTGACACAGCTGGATGGGCTGTTGGTGAACCTTCCTGACCTCAGGGCAGCTCAGGGCCAAGGAGTGAAGGTGGACCCCTCTTGGACCTCACCCCAGACCCTTCTGAGGCCTCAACCCCTCTCAAAACTCAGTCCCAACCCCTCAGGGACCTCAGCCCCACCCGGGCTCCCAGACTGGCTGGTTTGATTGTGCTCTACCCTCAAACAAGGACAAATGAGGAGGAATTCAGGGAAGAGCAACGGGAATGATTATGGAGGTGGAGGTAATTGCTGAGGAGGAAAGATTTTGAAATTTAAAGATGGATAGCCAGGCTACAAGCCTACATACAGAGACATTATCATCAGTCATTAGGCAACACAACACTTCAGAGCCGGGGCAGGCTCATGATTCAAGACAGCCCAGTCTCTAAAGTGCCGTAGCCCAGAGGAGCAGTGCAAGGCCAGGCGGAATGAGCCTGCTCAGGCTCGTGAGCATGAGCATTTATTTTTATTTTTTCTCTCAATGCAACATCTCACAGCATGGAGTGAAATTCTGTTTGGCACTGGGCAGTACCACAGGGGCACCAGGGAAAGAGAACCTCTTAGCATCAGGACGTGATGATCTTGGAGGTATTTTCCAACCGTGGTGGCTCTGTGATTCCATAATTCCATGATTCTATGATTCTATGATTCTATGATTCTATGATTCTATGGTTCTATGGTTCTATGGTTCTATGGTTCTATGGTTCTATGGTTCTATGGTTCTATGGTTCTATGGTTCCATGTTTGAGGAGATTATGAAGAAGTTGGAATTTTCTTGGCATGGCACTGCTCAAACAGAGAAAGCGCCAGAGCCCCACAAATTGCTCAAGACACTGAAGTTAGACTGGACAAAGCATTGGGCAGCACCCAATGGTGAGGAATGGCCAGTGGGCAGCAGATGGACAGAGCAATCACAGGAAGGCTTTCCCAGCACAGGTTTGCAGGAGAGGGGCCAGCTTTGCCTCTGCTGTCACCCAGAGGTGGCCAAGCCCTCCTCACACCTCCACCCACAAGGGAGCCAGGCTTTGGTTGCAAAGTGCTCCCACAGAGTTTGCAAACCCCAAATGCCACGGGGTGAGACAGGGAGGGAATGAGGGGAGCAAGGGGAGCAGTTAATGTGCAGCTGGTGCACGGCCTGGGAGAGAGGAGGTGCTGAAGACCACCCAGAGCTGAGGCTGGGAAACCCACAACAAAGGATGAGTGCAAGGCCCAGCACACCAGAAGAGATGCACTGAGCTGGAACCAGCAGCCAGCAGTGACAGCAGAGCCCACGGGCTGGGGGCACGTGGCTGGCACAGAGAAAGGAGGAGGCCAGAGAGGAGTGCAGATGAGCTCTACCAAGGGAATCGGAGGCCTGCTGTTCTGAGAGCCAGGACAAATGGCAATGGCACACACGGCGCTGGCAGCAGGAGCTGCCTGCTCCTCCGTGTCCCCCCAGGAGCCAGCCAGAGGCAGCTGCTCCAGGCTCAGCACAGGATCCTCCACCTTCCCTCCTGCCTTCCCCAGGGAGAGCTGCCCTCAGTAACGCACTGCTGGAGAGAACTCAGGGCCTGCTCCTCCAAAGCGATCCTGCAGCCGAAACTCCTCTGCCTTCTGGCATCCAGGCCCTTCCCATCACGAGGGAGGGGATCATCCTTTGCTCACCCATCATGGTTTGGGGTTTGGTCACCTGGGGCAGGGCTGCACCAGCCTGTGGCTCGCAGGTTGGGTTTGCATGGTGGGACGTGTGTGGAGACCTGAGAAGGGAAGGAAAGGTCCACACTGCTGAGGCCACCTGCCCCTTGCCCTGCTGGGACATGGAACTGTGGCTTAGCACAGCCACTGCCACCATGAACCTGGTGACAATACTGCTGCTGAGAGCAGAGACGATTTTGTAGCCGAGCACACAGACCAGAGGCCCTTGCATCAGTGACATCCACAATGTGTCTGTGTAGGATGTGTGAGCACATTAGAAATTACAGTAAGTGTTTGAGGGTCACATCAAACATCTGGGACAGCAGATTTGTAACCCTGGTCAGGAACATTTGTAGTTTGAGCACCTCACCCCTACCTTCATGTGCAGGGCTCCAAAGGGCCTGAGTCATTGGTTTCCTTTCACCAAGCTAAGCACAGCGAAGCAGAAGTTGAGCATCTCTGCACTAGCAAAATTTCCAGGAGCAGTAAAACTGCCTTGAACAACTCAGACCTTTAAAAGAAAGAAAAAAAAACCAAAACCATGAATCCATCCAAACCCTCCCTTTTGACTCCTGGTATCTCCTCCATTTGTTTGTGGCCTCCCTTGTGAAAGATGATAAAAGAAAATTTTGCAAAGCGTAGGGTGGCGTGATTTTTGAGATCCTTCTTGCTGCTCCCAATGCACAGCCCAGTTTAGAGGAGTGTTGCTTCATCTGCCCAGCTCCTCACAGTTCACCTGTAGAGCAAGGCAGGCTCTGCAGTGCTGTAACAACCCATTGGACAGGCAGTCAGTCACACCAGTGATCTCTGTAATGGTGCTCCCACCAGAGCTGGGCACAGCAGTGCACCTGGCAGTCGCCCCAGTGTCTACCAGGGGATCAAAGGATATTAAAGGGGTAAAAATAAAATTCTCAACCTGATCTCCTCTCCAGCTGCCTCTTCCTGCTGGTGTGGACACAGTGTCCTTGAGGATGCCATGGCCATGTCAGAGAGGACTCCTCTAGCTGGGGTTAGGCTCTCTGAGCTCTCTAAAAGCCCTCCTCTCAACAGCTCACCAGCCCCCACTCCCCAGGAAGCTAAAATCACACTGGAGGGTATGCTGGAAGCAGGAATCCCTCTCCCTGCCCTTGGCCTTCTTAAGCCCCATGATAACTGATGCTGAGATCTAGTCCAGGAGCCTGGCTATACAGGGCAAACTGCTCTTCAGTGCTGCCCTGCTGCTCTCTCCTCTTCATTTGGTTGTGTCCTGTCCTTGGTGTGTGATGGATACTCCAGAGCTACCTCTTGGTTCTAGAGATTATGCACTGTGTGGCCAATCCCTCACAGTCTAGACGAGGACAGCTTTAGAAACTGCATCAGGAGATGTTTTTATTTCTTCTCCAGCTTGAAGCCCTTGGAAAGTGTCGCCCACAGGCTTAAGCTCTTCTCAGCAAGACACAAACTAACTAAAATACATCAAAGCAAGATTCTCATATACGCCCCCAAACCTTCCAAATATCCAAAGCCTTGCACTGAAACCAGCCTAACCAGCAATCTCTTGATGCCCCAAAACAGAAGGCTTTTCTGGAACGGAAACCTTGGGTCCCTTCAAATTACTGAGCATTGTGCAGGGGTGAGTGGATAAGAGCCTCTGGACTATGCCAGTCAAAATGATCTAATTATTTCTTCTGGCCTTAAAAGTAATTTGTCAAAACCACACCGAGTCTGCACCAGGCCAGCAAAGCCTCTGCTATAGATTTGGCAGCAAGATGTCCAGATCTACAGTAGCCATTGACACCCTCATGATGGATCTGCTGAAGAAGGCTTGGGTAAAGGAGGGGTACATATACAACAAGGAATATGGTACACATATAAATATGTGCAGGCTTCGGTAAGCAATAAATCAGTTGAGAACCCCTTAGTGTTTAGAGAAAACCAAGCTACGTTCTAGTCAATCAATCTGTTCCTGAAAATATTATTAATGCCTGGCACATGGATTTATGATGAGGGCTAGATGGATGCAAAAGAAACGTTTGTTAGTGGGAATTTTTGATGACTGTGCTGAAATATCATTCATTTGTGAAAAGAAATCTAAATACAATCATCATGGTTATTTATCAAGGAACAGAGTCATCTTCATCTCTCAGTTTCCACCTTAAAATCCAGGATACCTGCAGGATTCTCCTGTCTCTCTTTTTGTCTTAAATGCACACAAGCTAAAAATGGGTCCCTGTGAACAGCATCGTGGCAGGAGCTGCACCATCATCACATCACTCCCAGCACAGCAGGAGATGTTGGGCCTGGTCTGTGTTCAGAACCTAATGGCACAAAGTCACGGTGTAGGATGTCACCTCAGTGATGTGTCCTGAGTGTCTCCGTGCAGAGATGGACACACGAGGAGAGGAAAAGTCCCTTCTGTTGACTTGGTTAAGCACAGGGGCTGTGAAGCTCTGAGGAATTACAAAAGAACATCTAGAGAAGGTCAATAGGGAGAACAGGTTGTACCAGTAAGAGCATCTCTGGCACTGCTCACAGGATTGTGGATGGGTGCTGAACCAACAGCGTCCAAAAGTGGTGTAAATCCCAACTCCTCATCCCAGCCCTGCTGACCACAGTTCCACTTTGCCATCACCTTTTCCTGCCCTCCCCAAGAAGGTGCCTGAGCTGCTGTTAGACCCTGGTGTGGTCATTCCTCCCCAGCCAGCTGGGAGGTCCATGGTGTGGAAGAGCCAAGCTTTGACACTTTGCCAGAAGTGCACAGGAGACTGTCAGATCCCACGGGACACTGGCTCCAGCCTTCCCAACACCTCCATGGACACGTCTAAATGCAGGCTTGGGTGGAACCAACATGGGATGAGTTACTGTCTGCACAGAGGAGGAGCTCATGGTGGGGGTACAACCCTTCCCCACACCGAGCAGAGCAGCTCTGGGACCCCCGCTCCAGCACCAGCCTCGGGCTGAGCTCTGCCCCTCCAGTCCCAGCCCCAGGCTTCCTGGGCCAGCTCTCTCAGCTCCCTGGCTTCCCTTTAGTGCTGTTTTTGTTTTCTTTCCACAGCTCGTTTTCTCGGTCATCCATGTCTCTGTGCATCATATATCACGCCTGTGTGTCCGGAGGAAAGAAGGATCCCCTCCAACCCAGCAGCCCTGTAACGGATGGACCTTCCCGACTCGCAGCGAGCTGACAGCTTGTGAGAACAACAGCTTGAATTACTGAAAGAACTTTTCCCACTGAGTTAATCTGCAATGGATGTAGGTGACCTTCTAAAGGCATCTATTAATCAAAAAACCAGTGCCCATTCACTGTGCTAGGCTGAGCCCTTTGGGGGAGGGGGAAACACTAATTTCCCTCTGAGATAAATCATAATTTGACAATAATCATCTGCCCTAATCACTCTGATTCTTCCCTTTAATTATTTGTACACACGGCTCTTCCTGCCTGAGAAACACAAAGGACGACATTAAATGTGGAAATGCTGAAGGCTCCAGCCACAGCCTGAAGTCCCTGTGTGGAGCAGGGCACCCAAAAGAGCTGAGCTGACAGGGTGCACCCTCCTTCCGAGATGCAGGGAGCAGCCTTCCCCACTGCTTCCAGCCACAGGGAGAACACTGGTCCCAGCCCGGGGACCAGAGCACCAAGGAGAGAGCTGCTGGAGGTGACAGCAGAGAGCAGAGGGGCCCCCGAGCTGTCCCAGCAGCCCGGGGTGACACCTCAATGCTGGAAGAGGCTGATCCCCACACAGCAGCCATTCTCCCCCCTGGGAGGGCTGTAATAACAGGAGGGCAGTGGAGAGCACAGGGTTAATGTCACATCAGAGCCCCTCGGATGCCGGGAGGAAGGGCTGTGAGCTGGGGAGCCAGCCGACCGTGGGAGGGAGGAAGGAGAGAGGAAGGAAGGGAGGGAGGGGTGGTTTGGGTGGCCTTGTGCTGTGTTGATGCCTCGCCTTGGCCTGGGGCTGGCATGGGGTCTGTGCCCGGGCTGTGACCCTCACCCAGACTGCGAGGGTGGCTCCGGCAGGCACCAGCAGCCTCCCCTGCCCAGGGAAGCTCTCAGGTGGTGCCAGAGCGAGTGCAGTGCCTGGGGGCCCAGTGTGGGCTCCACTCCCTGGCATCCCCTGCCACCTGGCCATCGAGCTGGGGTGGGGTGCTGGTACTTACACTCAGCCACCTTGGAGCCACTGCATCCCCAGGGCATGCTCCAAGCAGCACAATGCTGTGTTCTTGGCCACCGTGAAAGCAAAGGGGACATTGAGGGGGGTCAGGTGACCATTTTGTAAAAACCTGCACCTGTGAGATAAGAATATAAATGGCAGTGGTGTGAGAATTTGCCTGTGCCTGAAGCGGGGCAGGCAGTGGGGTGTGCCCATGGCAGCGAGGGTCCTCTGCATGTGACCGACTGAAAAATGCTCAGCAAAACCCTTTTTCAGTAGATTCGTGGGATGAGGCACACAGAGCATGCCGTCCCCAGGAAAATGGGACTCCTCCTTGTTCTCCTTGGGAAGAAATCCTCTAAAACTGGAAACAGCCAGGAAGTGCTGCACAGCAGCTCTTGGGAAGTGAGATTTCTCACTGCCCCCATCTCCTCTCCCACCGGCCTGTGCCCAGAGCATCTCCCACCGTGCAGACACAGGCTGGGTGTGCCGGCTCCTCGCTGCCAGCCCCACCGAGAGCCTGGAGCTCCTGTAGGGATGGGGCCCCAAGAGCAGCAGCATCACTTCAGAAACACACCAGCCACATTTCATCCTCTGCTTTGCAGTGTTTGGGCCAGGACCTTTTAGGATTTAAACATCTGCCCTCCAAAAAAAAAAAAAAACCCAAGCAAAATAGAAGACAGCCTGCACAAGCTTCTCCAGTGCTTCTGAGCTGACTTCTAGCAATTCTCGGAGCCCGGGTCACTGTGCTGTCTCACGAGCTATACCATGGACCTACAGCACCATATGCTGGCCTAGCTTAGCATCTACACGGCAGTGCCGCCTGCGCTGGTTCCGAGCAGAGCCGAGCCGAGCCGGGCATCGCCTGCCCCGGGCCCGGGGGAGCTGCGGGCGGTGCCGATGCCCCCCTCTCTGTGGGGGGACTGCCGGTGATCGGTGGGGACAGAGAAGGAGCTGAGCCAGCAGCCCTGGTGTGCCCAGTGCCCAGCAGGGCAGAGTCCTGGGGTGCCCACCCCGCGGTGTGGGCACAGGGGGTGAAGCTCCCTCCCAGCCGTGTCCTCCCGATCCGCCCCAGCCCCGTCTGACCCTCGGCGCTTTGTCCCTGGGGCAGTGCGGCACCAAAGGCAGAACTGTGGGAACGATCTGCTCCAGGCTCAGCAGCGCTGGCGGTGCCGGTGCCCTCCCTCGGGAGCCCGCAGCTGCTCCCCTGTAAGCCCAGCCGGGGCCAGCTCTGGGTCCTGCCCCACCAGGCCTGCCAGGCTTGGCACAGCTCCGCGCACGATCCTCCCTCGCGTGGGAGGGACGGAGCGACCTTGAGCAGCTCTGGAAGTAACCACATTAACATCGAGCTGGGGAGGAGCGGGCTGTTTCCCGACAGTCTAATCCACAGGACTCCCTACCATGAGAGACTGGTGGTGCTGAGAGCCAAGGATACAGAAATAAAGATTTAATACGACTGCCGAGAACTTAGCGTATCCCTGAGGAAAACAGGCACAGTGCTGCTCCATGCCTGGGGCCTTTATCCCTTGGTTCTTGTCACAGGATGCCCTTTGGGCTGTCCAGCACTGACCAGCGAGCACAAAAGCTTGGATTGCAGTGCTCAGGGTCGTAGTTTAGGGGTGGACCTGGGAGTGCTGGGTTAAAGGTTGGACCCGATGATATCAGACGTCTATTCCAGCCTTAATTCCATGATTCTGTGCTTATCTCCAGGCCAGTGAGGCATCACTGAGCACGAGCTTTCTGTGCCCACTTTGCAGTGCTGTGGTGCTTCCTAAGCCATGGGGGACAGCTCAAAACCACACGTTCCCCTGGAGCAACTCTGGTGGCAGACCCTGAGAGTTTGGGACACTGTGAGTGACACTTGGCCTGTTTGTGACTAAGTCTTGCCATGGGCAGGAGAGATGGATGGTTCCTCATGGGGGAGAGGGGTCTAAAGTGCAGCATGGCTCAACATTTTCTCAGATTATACCCTTTTCTGACCCAGAGATGGGGCAACTGAGAGACATTTAAAAAACTTTTATTCTATTTTCAGTCTCGTGTGAAGGGTGAGACAATACATGCCATCACCATCAGAAGCCAACTATTTTCTAATTACTACACATTATAAGCATTTCTTGGCCTATCAGCTTTTGCCACACAATGCTATAAATGCCTTAAAGCAAATCATCTAAAATTATCCCTCGTGTGCACCTTTCACAGTTCTATTTCTCCAAAATATCTAGTCTTACTTGCAAGGCCATCCTTTGAAACTTCCTTCAAGTTCCATTTCTCTCTCAACAATGTCTGTCCTATCCCATGGCATTTCTAAGTCATCATTTTTTATCTCAAAGTTTGCATAGATGCATACTATGTGAGCCTTCTGTCAGGCTTTGAGAATTCTCTACAAATCCATTTCCCAAATTTCCATCTCTCTCGTGAATGGAACAAACTTCTTTGATGTTCTTTTGTCCAAACCAAAAACTACTGGGAGAAGTCTGCCCTCATGTAATCATAGGATGATTTGGGTTCTAAGGGCCCTTAGATCTCATTTTGCTCCAACCCCCTGCCATGGGCAGGGATACCACCCACTAGACCAGGTTGCTCAGAACCCCATCCAGCCTGGCTTTGGACCCTAAGCCATGCATCACCCTAGGTCCCTCCTGACCCCAAAACCTCTAGAGGCAGAGCTGGAGTTAGCAATGACCCATCCAGGCATTGGATTCACCACCCGCTCCAGCTGCCCCTGCTTTACAAAGAAACCCATCCCAGCACGCTGGCTGATCCCCTCCTCCCTGTGGGATGTGCCCACCAGTGAGGTCAGATGGAATGCCCAGCAAGAAGAGACATGACCCTGCAGTCTCACAACACCCTCTGGATTGGTTTGCCCACTACACTGGGGCCCCAGTGAAGAGCCTGGGGAGTAATGGACAGAGCCTTTGCCCCCGTGGTCCAAGGATGCAAGAAACCAAACAAAATGCAAGAGGTCAGCAAACACAATGCAGCAATTAGCACAGGCAGTGGGGAGGAGAGAGGAGACAACACAATTTATGGTGCTCAGGAGAGGGAATTCTCTATGGGCGCCGATCATGCACTATAAATACCTTCAAGGTAATGACAGCAATGGAGTGAATTATTCACCATCCCTGGTAATGGGAGGGCAAGAGGCAGTGACCTGGATCTGAGGAAGGAAAGTCTGGGTGGGAGGAAGCCTGGGCAGCAGGAACAGCCTGGCGTGGGCTGTGCTCCCAGGGGCAGCCCTGCTTTCTGTGCAGAGTCCATCTCTAATATGTCCTTGGCTGAGTCCACATCAATCCCAGTGCTGGAGGGGCCAAGGCCAGGTCATGTGAGAGTTCCCAGCCTGCCTGTCCCTCCTGGCATTGAGGGAGTCATTGAAGTTTCCTGCATTTAGTGGCTCTAGCCCATACACAGACTCTGCTGAGTTCCCGGGGCTGTGGCTGGGCAGGCAAACATCTTCCTTTGCCTGGGAGAGCCATCCACGTCCACCTGGCCCCACACAGGTCAGTTTGGCATTTGTGACAGCCATCAACCTGGGCAAATTACTAGAAAGGAGAAGAATCTAAGGTTCTAGGAATTATTAAGGGATTATTGCCTCCAGTAAGATCTCACCATCACAGACTGTCTGAGGTTGGCAGGGAACTCTGAGGGTCACCTGGCCCAGCCCCCTGCTCAAGCAGAATCACCCAGAGCCAGTTGCCCAGTTCCATGTTCAAACAAGTTTGAAATAGCTCTGAGGATGGAGACTCCACAACTCCCTGTGCAACCTGTGCCAGTGCTTGGTCATTCCCAAAGGGAAAAATGTTTCCTGATGTTCAGAGGGATCTTCCCGTGTTTCCGTTTGTGCCCATCACCTCTTGTTCTGTCACCGGGCACATCTTCTCTGCACCCTCCCTTCAGGCTTTTATACACATGGATGGGGTCTCCCTTGAGCCTAAGAGATGGAGATTTTCTGTGCACAGCCAAGAAACCTCCTGCCTGCTGCTGGGGCTGTTTGTTTTCCTGTAGACCTGTGTGTCTGTGCTCAAGAGAAAGAACCACACTGAGGGTATGGGGAGGCCCAGAAAGATGCTGTGCTTCCACTGGTTCTCTTGGAGAGGCTGTGGTTCAGTCCTGCTCCAGTCCTGCTCCTTCACAGCAATCCTGGGAGCTGTAACAGCTTTCCCAATGCCTGCTCTTTGTTCTCTCTGCTGCTGGATGGCAGCTGACGACACAAGGAAAACAGAGGAGAGGTGGGAATATCTCTGCTATCCCCTCTGTCGTGATGACCTGTGGAGGCAGCAGTGCCTGCTGCATGCTCTGGCAGCCTAGAAACGCAAAATGATCAGTTGTGCAGGAGACTTGTTGCACCTGCTGGGAGACCCAGACTGATTTCTGGAGCTTTTTCTATCTTTCTGCAGATGGGTCTGTCCCTATCTGCATCTTCCCTGGGGAGCTCTTCAATGCTTTATCATAGCACCAGGCCTGGAAAATAGCTAAGGGTCCCCCAGAGCAGTTGTGGAGCTCAGGGTGGCACTGGGATACCCATCATCAGCCACCCACCAACCTTCCTCCTGTCAGGGGCAGATGCTGGAAAGCAGGAAATCAGGGAGAAGAGTGGGTCTCTTCCTGAAACCTCTCCAGGAAAAAGTAAACAGTGCTCTGATCTCACGTTCAACATGCAGAGTCACCCCACTAGCCAGGACCCTGGATGTGCTGTCTGAATTGTGTCAGTCCTGTGTGTTTCTCACCCATCACAGCCATGTGGAGAAGGTGGCATGGGCTGAAATGGCTTCTGGAGCAGAGTCTAAAGGATATTTGCTGGCTCTAAAACCCACAGAAACCGGTGTGGAATAGCGTTTTTCTTCCCACAGCTTGTTTCACAGCTCTCTCTTGAACAGAGATCCTGTTCCCTCTTAGCTGGACAGGTGGCCACAGGCAGGGTGGTCAGCCCCAGTGTTGGGGGAGAACAGAGAAAGGAAAATTCACCTTGGAAGAACATCACAGCTTTGGTAGCCCTGGGCCAGCTGCCTGGTTCGTGTCTCCCATAGAGAAGGATTGTTAAATTCAGTTTCTGGACACTGCAGTGGCACAGAGCTGTATGACAAGAGCAGGAAAACAATGATCCCTTAGACCCTGTTTGGTTCTGTATGGCACTGGCAGAGACACAGTATCTGTCCCAGGCCCTGATTCTGTATGCAGAGGACAAGGACATAGGTCTGCTCCAGCGTGGGACATGCAGCTTTATGTGCCAGAGAAAAAGAAAGAGGAAGAGCAAAGGAAATTGCCTCCTAAATGTGAAATAAGTGGAGGCTGGCTCCAGACCCTCCAGACAAAGCCATAAATCTGCCCAGCCCTGCTGCGAAAGCATGAGACACCCTGCAACAGCCACATGGCGTCAGAGTATCCTTGATCTCTGTTTTCCCTTCCATCCCTCCCTTTCATCCCCCCAGCCCCGGGGCACGCTCGGTCTCGGGGCGGCTCCGGCTGCTCCGCCCGCAGCCGGGCCGCTCCCCCGGGCCGCCGCTGCTCACGGCACTCCCGGCTGAAGGACAGGGCTGCAGCAGGGCAAGGCTGGCCTCGCTTCCCTCGGCCTGCAGCAGGGCCGGCCCGTGCAGGGAGTTCATTCCCGGTGCAGGGAATGCAGCCCCGAGGATGTTTCCCCCGGGGCTGGGCTCGGCTCATGCGGTGACAGTGCCCCGGGCTCTGAGCCGTGGGTGGCCCGTGGCCGTGGTGACCGTGCCCCCGGGCCGGCTGTGGGTCACAGAACCATCGGGACGGCTCCCGACCCTCTCTGTTTGCTGGGCTGGAATTTTCCTGGTAAGCGGAGATGAAAGGAGGAATTCTCCGGCAGTCCCAGGGAGGGCGAGCCGCGCCGACGCCTCTTCCCAAGGCACGGCTGACACCGAGACATCCCGAGAGCCACGGGCGAGCCCGGCTGCTTTAACGCAACCCTAGTTTGAAGGCACAGCCCCCCTGTCCCGCATGAACGAGCAAGGAGACGGTCCCAAAGGCACCCAAACCACATCCAGGCGGGGCCATTTCCCGTGTGGCCACGTCCTGGGCATTGTCTGGAAGCGAGGGAACCAAGCAGAGAGGGCACAGAGCCATCGCCTTGCTCTCCCCCAGCTCGGCTCTGTGGAGCACAGGCAGAATCAGCACAGAAGCCATAAGTCTGTGCCACATTTGTCTCCTTTCTGTCCCTGGGCTTGCTGCACAAGGAGCAAGGGGAAGAGAAATGTGTTCAGGCTGCAGCTAATGCCAGAGCCTAAGAAAAGGATCAATTCACTCCCAGACAATCTGCAATGCAAAGGGAGCAGCTCCCCTCTTGTTTTACTCCTCCCCACGACCAGGCACAGGCACAGCCCCTCTTTCCCACACCCCTGCCTCGGGAGGAAAGCAGCTCGCCGTCCCAGTGCAGACAGAATCCTCAGCCCATCCGCTCCCCCGCCTGGCAGCTGATTTAAACCCTGGCACCGGCACCCGGTGCCCGTTCACCCCCTGGCACCGGAGCATCAGGAGCAGTGAGGAGGGGGTGCCAGGGAGGGGGGCACCCAGCACATTGGCACTGCTGCCCGTACACAGCTCAGCTCTCCTGTCTCCAAAGGCTTCTCTCCCAAGCGTGCCTGACTAATTAGTAAACGGAGCCTAAACCTTTTGGTCTCCATCGATCTTATCTTTAAACCCTGCAGACAACAATTCCTCAATCGATACCTCATTTAATTGCTGCCACCAGGCTGACAGCTGGGCTCCTGGCTGCGCAAGCCTGGCTGTCACATGGCAGGTTGCCAGTGCCACCTTCTAATCCCAAACTGATTTATCCTCTTCCAGCTCCTCTCCTCTCCCTACCCCCCCACTTCTGACCCTATTCCTGCCCCTCCTTCCCCGTGCAGGGGTAGAAAAAGCCTGACTGACTGCATCTCCCCCAGGAGCACATCCCACCCCCGTGATGATTCCCCCCTGAGCATGGCTGTGACCAAACTCGTGTTGATGAGCATTTGAGCAGGAACAAGCAGCCCCCACACATTGCTGAGACCCATTCCCAGCCAGGCACTACCACAGGGGGACACCTGGATGTCACCTGTGGTGTGTCCCAGCCAGCCCACACAGGGGGACAGGCACACAGGCAGCTCCTGCCCTGCACATCCCAATCCAGACCCGGCCTCTGAGCATCCACGGCAGGACCCAGCATGTGCTGGGCATGATCTGTGGCTGGCTGCTGTTCCTGGCCGGCCCCTGGGTGTTTATGGATGTTCTTGGTGTCCTGAAGAGCAGCAGGTAACAGAGGCAGGCTGTGCTGTTTTGGGAGAAGCTGCCTTTGGAATCAGGCACTGATTTCCCAGCTCAGCACTCTCTGCTCGGGGCTGGGGGACGCATGGCAAGAGGATCAGGCTCCTGTGATGGGGCAGTGGCCATGGGTGCTCTGTGTTTGCTCTGGCTCAGTTTTTAATCTTGTTTGGATTGTGGTTTTTGTTTTGTTTTTTGTTTGTTTGTGGTTTTTTTTTGCTGCAGTTTAATGATAATCATAGGTGCAACACACATTTCTGTCAGTGGCAGAATTGGAAAATAATTGCTGTAAGCTGATCTTAGATCAGTTTATATTTGTCATCTGCAGCTCTTGATGGCCTCTCTTGGTGGGGATGCTGATTGCTCTGTCCTTGTAGCCTCAGGAAACATCAGTGTGTTATTCTGGAAGGAAATAGCATTTGTAAATGACATCACCAGCAATATCACCAAAATGAAACCTCAGGATTGGGATTGTGCCCCACAGCACAACCCTGAGCCTGTGGACTGTCCAGCAAGGGGGTGGGTGCCTTTTTCCACCAGTGACACTTTGTGTGCCACCTGTCCTTGCAGCTTTGAGTTGCTCCACTCTGTGGTGAGCCAGAGTCAGCCTTGTCCAAGCAAGAGGAGGTTCAGATATAGAAAATAAATCACCACCTCTACAATTTGCCTTAGGTGGAATCCTGATTTTGAGCCAAGTAAGAAGGACAAGGCCTTCACTGGGCAGGTGCTGAGGGGAACCACCAGTGTCCAGCAGGAATGTGGAAATCTTCTCCAAGGTACCATTTAAGGTGTTCACAGACCAGCAATGAGAAACTAATGCATGAGGAAAGTCAGGGGAACATGCCAACGCCTTCCTGGGAGCAAGCACAGCTCTGGGGAACATGGATGCATGGTGGGAACACCGGGCTAGCTCAGAAGAGCTCTGGCTGCTGCAAGGCACTGGTGTCTCCTCCAGCAGTGACAGGCAGGATGTACCATAGCTCACACATCTCCTCTCCCAGTTTGCTCTTCTCCTGCAACAGCTACGCCAAGGCAGGGTGTGACCCTGGGCAGAGGCCAGAATCTGCTCTTGGTGCAGGCTGCTGAGGCTGGAGAACAGAGCAGAGGTCAGGCTGAAGGTAAAGGCACCTGAATGCCAGGTTTCTGGGCCAGAACCCAATTCCAGAGCCTTTCAGCCTGGACAGAACCTGGACAGCCCATAGATCCATGGTCTCACACAGGGCTCAAACAGCACCTGTACAAACAAGGCTGGGCCATACCAGGGTGCCATTAGCAGACAGTGTGTCCTGCTCTCATCCCCCAGGCCACAGCTTCCAGAGAGCTAGGGAGGGAGGGGAATGCTCAGCAGCTCCAGGAGGGAAGGCCAGGGAAGCTTGTCATGGGAGTGGGAGGGAGGGATTCCTGCACTATCAGCCACCAACAGCTTGGGGTTGTCCTGTGCAGGACCAAGAGCTGGACTCAACAATCCTTGTGCAGAGCCAGGAGTTGAACTTAATGATCCTTGTGGGTCCCTTCCAGCTCAGGATATTCCATGGTTCTGTGACTGTCTCACCTCTGCTGCTCCTCCATAGCCTGTTTCATTCAGGGCTGCTCTCTGCTGCTCCTGCCAGCTGCCCTGTGAGCCAGGCTGGAGCAAAGAGGCCCAGGTGGGCAGGCCTGTTGGGAGAGGAGAGCCCCGTGAGCAGGGCAGGGCAGGGCAGGGGTGGCTCCCTGTGCCAGCCATGGCACTGGAATGTTGGAATGCCGATCCCACAGCCCCTCGCCGCGGTGCCAGGGGGTGCTGACACATGGCACTGGGAGCTCTGCAGTTGGCCCCGAGCGTGCCCCAGATGGTTCAATGCCAGGGTGTTTGCACACAGCTCTGCCATTTAATGGGGAGAGAAGGCAGAGCTGATCCCAGCTGAAGCCACACCAAAATGCTGACAGACTGTTTGTCGAGACACAAACATTGGCAAATGGCCCCGCTTGCCATGTACTGAGAGTCACGGCAGGGAGGGAGGCAGCTCGAGAACAGGGATGTCTCTGGCAGGGACTGGGAGTCCTCGAAGTGCAGTTCAGAGTGTGTTTCTGGGAAGAAGGAAGCCACCTTCTGGGGAGATTTGAAGCACCCTTCTCCAAAAGCGCAGAACTGGGATGTCCAGCTTCTCTAGATGAGGCTGGGGGTGATGGGGAGAGCAGGGTACAGTTGTTGTGCAGCACAGTTTGGGGGATGGATCATCCCACCTGCCCAGCCAGGACAGGATCTCTTTGGTCCTCTGGCTGGTGTTTCTTCTTATCCAGACAAAGCCAGACCATCAGCACTTTGGTTGTGTTAGTGCCCAATCCCAGCAGGAATGGAGCATGCGGGGTATGCTGGAGCTGCCTGTGATCCGTGGATTTTGGTAGGGCTCTGCCTTCCCCACCAAAACCTGCCATTAGCTCTTCCCCTCTGGATCCCATCCTCCCAGAAAGGAGGGAGTGGGAGCTGTGGGGAAGGTCGCTGTCTTGGTTTGGAAAGACAGGTATCTGTCAGGGAAAGCAGGAGCTCCCCTTGGAATGGAGAATATAACCCCCCTCCCTCCAAATTATTATAATTCTGAAATTAGGGGCTTTCAGGCTAAAACATGGGAATAGGAATAACAGTTCTTTACTAAGAATATTAAAAATACAAATGCACTAATACAAAAAAAAACCAAAAAAAAACCACCCCAAAACCCAAAAAACAAACAAAACAAAACAAAAACCCAAAAAACCAAACCAAAACAAAAAAACCCCCAAAAAACCAAACCAAACCAAAACAAAAAAAAACCCAAGCAAAAGTTCTAGAAAACCCTGATGGAGGCAGGAATATGACCTGACACCTGGTTGGCCAGGATGTTGGGAGCAGTACAAATAAATCCTCCTGGAGTAACAGATGTGGTTCTGTGGAGTAGAGCTGATCGTGTAGAAAGGGTCCAGGGGTGATGAGATGGGTCTGGTCTAACTCTGGGAATCCAGTGGAAAAGGGGATGCTTGGTGTTCCTACATCTCCGTTTTTATCTGGGTAGGAATGGTTGGCTCCTCCCCACTGGGTGGAGCATCTCCCAATGGATGATGGAATGTGCCAGGTGAGCCTCAATGGCCCATGAACAGAAGATATCCCCGAGGGTGGGCAGTGGTGACAGAGATCACAAACCCTGCCCCACCTGGTTTAACAGCTGGGCTGTTATCAGAAGGCATCCACCCTCCTCCCCCTGGAGTTATAAGAAAAATATTTCCCCAACTGCTTTCAAGAGATGAAGTAGAACACACTTTTTTGTTGTTGTTGTTGTTGTTATATAACCCAAGACTGTGGCACTGAGAGCATGAGCCAGAGCTGGGCAGCCTGGAGCAGTGCCCAGCTGGTGGCACAGGCCTGCTCACCTCAGGGACAGGCTGGCCCCTTCCCACAGTGGTGCAGGAATTTACAGCAGGGCTGTGAAGGGAAGAGCTGCCTTCGAACAGCACCTTCCAGCCTCTAGCACATCCCCTAGGGAACCTGGGCTTGGATCCTGGGAAAGCCAGGTCCCCTCACCTGAGTGTCCAGCCCAGAAAGTCCCACTCTCAGGCCACCTGGGTAGCAGGAGGAGGCTGAAGGCAGTGAGCTGGAAAGCTTTACAGCTTGTCATCAAACCAAGGAAAACACAAGCTGCTCCTGTGCTGATCTAGCAGCTCCACTTTGCCAGCAGGAGCCTTTTGTCTCTCAGAGGATCCCCCTGATTGGAAGCAACTTTGGAACCTAAGTGTTAACTCAGCTGGGCCTCAGTTCAAGGTGACTTCTCTGGACAAAGACCCAGTGTTTCCAGAAGCTCTCCCTGCAAAGTGCTGAACACTTCCCAGGGCAACAGGAGAGGAAAGGAAAACGTAGCCTTCTGTGGGGGCACAGAAGGGTAATGAGGGGGGAAGGAGCTGCCAGCTGGGAAGAATTACAAACAAAACAAGGTTTTGTCATCTACCAGGACACCAGATGGATGTTAAAGGGGTCCATAGCTTTAAATTACCAAGAATACCATATCAAAAATACCAAAATTTGGGGTGAAGGTTCAAAAAACTGTGGAAGGACTCCTGTCACCTGTGTTTAGGTGACAGACAGGGGTCCATCCCTCCACCAGCAATCACCACAGTCCTGCCCAGCTCCAGGCTGAAACCAGCCCTGACTGTGGCACCCACTGTCACCCAACCAGCAGCATCACCAAAGAGTGCTTGGGGAGCCGGGTGGGGATGTAAAGGCCTGGGAGAGCCTGGTGAGCTGCCTCCTTGGAGCAGCCACCCCCTAATTTGCTTTGTCAGTGCAGCCCAGGGCTTTAAACTCGATGTTTGCACCTGCAGGGGTGCTCAACCAAGGAATGCCCGAGCATGCAGAGCAGCACGGTCACTCTGTCTTGTTTTGTGCTTCCTTCTGCTCCCTTCTGGGGCCTCCTTCGTGCTGCCAGCATCACAATATGTGATGTTTTTAAAATTTTAAATGGCATGACAGAAAGGGTGGTCACCTAAGAAGCAAAGAAAGGTTTTAGCTTGTGTGAGTGACTGTGATAAACATTAAAAGGACTTGTACAGAAGTGGAGAAATGCCTATTGTGGTACTGAGGGGCAGCTACTCTGCAAAATCACAGCATGTGTCAGACAGCAACACCCCATTGCCCCAGTCCAGGCTCTGGGACAGTTTTCCACCTAACTTGCACTGGGGAAATATCCTGAAATCTGTCTCCTATATCATCTCCGTCTGTTTTTCTCCCTGGCTTTCAGACCCCTCATGAATTCCTTGCCATATCAAAAGAGAGGAGACAAACAGGGCCAAGTGAGTATTTCTCAGCCCAATGCAAATGCCCCAGGCAGGGCAGCCCTGCACTGCCCAGCTCCCAGTGCACTCATCCTTGTCCTCAGTGTCCCCCTGCCCTCCCCTCGGCCAGGTACCCCCTCAGCCTCCCCTCTTGCACGTGTCAGCTGCTACCGAAGAGCCTCCATGGCCCCAGGAAGGGGAACGGGCTGCTAACAGAAATACCTCGCTTCAGAGTGACCTCCCTGACCTGAAACCCTCCAGAGACTCTCTCCAGATTTTCATCATCTTGCTGATGCTCAGCTCTTCCTCCTCCTGGCCTTGACCCTTCTGTCCCCACTGCAGATGTTTCCCTGAGAGATGTGGGGCTTTCTCTCTCCCAGTGCCTTGCTGCAGCTTTTTGTGCGCTCTCTCACATCACCCTGCCCTCATCCAGAGGTTCTCCCGCCGACGTACCGGGCTCGGCGCTGGCACCGCCGCATCCCGTGGGATCCCGTCTCTTAGCAACGCCAGGGAAGATGCTGAGAGCACGTCTGGTCCATTGGCCCGCGGAGGCTCCCTGCACAGGGCAGAGGGCAGCTGCATTCCCTGCACACACCTCCTCCTCCTCCTCCTCCTCTGCCCCTGGGAGGCGGTGGAGGCGCAGGAGGCCGAGCACTGCTGTGGCTCACCTCAGCCTGGTGCTCCAGCCCTGCTCCCCGGCCCATCATGGAGCTTCCCACAGCCCTCCCTGCTCCAGCGCCCTGCCAAACCCCCACCACCCCTCCTGTCTCTGCCACGGCTCCTCCACGCTCGCAGCCCTTTTGGGGCGGCTGCAGCACCCTGTGAGGGCCTTGGTGGTGGTGGAGGAGCTGTGGAGGAGACAGGAGGGGTGGTGGGGGTTTGGCAGTTTGCTGCAGTGGGAAGGGGCTCTGGGAAGCTCCGTGATGGGTCAGGGAGCAGGGCTGGGGCACCAGGCTGAGTCCTGTCTCCTCCATGGCCCCTCCATCCCCGCCAAGGTCCTCACAGGGAGCTCGGTCTACCCCAAAAGGGCTGTGAGTGTGGAGGAGCCGTGGCAGAGACAGGAGCTGTGGTGGAGGTTTGGCAGGGTGCTGGAGCAGGGAGGGCTCTGGGAAGCTCCATGATGGGCCAGCGAGCAGGGCTGGGATACCAGGCCGAGTCCTGTCTCCTCCACAGCCCCTCCACCCCTCAGGGCCCTCACAGGGAGCTCGGTCTGCCCCAAAAGGACCGCGAGCGTGGAGAAGCTGTGGTGGGAGTTTGGCAGGGCGCTGCAGCGGGGAGGGCTCTGGAAAGCTCCGTGATGAGCCGGGTAGCAGGGCTGGGGCACCGGGCTGAGTCCCGTCCCCTCCACGGCCCCTCCACCCCTCAGGGCCCTACAGGCAGCTCCGGCCGCCCCAAGCGCCGCGGGCCCGGCGCAGCAGCGCCGCGGGGCCGCCAGGGGGCAGCGCGGGCCGGGCCTGCTCTCGGCCGCCCCCCCGCGGCCACGGCGGGCGCTGCAGGCGCGGCCGGGTCCCGGAGCCGCGGGGCCGCGGGGCCGCTCGCCCATGGGCGCGGCGCTGCCCGGGGCCCGCAGCCCGCCCGGGGCCCGCAGCCCGCCCGGGGCCCGCAGCCCGCCCGGGGCCCGCAGCCCGCCCCGGGCACGGCGCGGAGAGCGCGGTGAGTGAGGGGGCCCCGCCGGAGGAGCGGCTCAGCCTCGGGGCAGCGGCGGGCTCGGCAGGGCGGGGCAGCTCCCGGCTTTCCGTGCCGGAGGGATGGAGGTGCTGCCGGGGTTGTGGTACAGATGGGGAAGATCCCCGGGCTGCGTTGTCGCTCTTGCCGGAGGGATGGGGATGCCCCCGGGGTTGTGTTATTCCCCGTGCTGGAGGGATTGAGGTGCCTCCAAGCTGTGTTATCCTCATGCCGGAGGCGTAGGGGTGCCCCTGGATTGTGTCATCCCTTGTGCTGGAGGGATGGAGGTGCCCCCGAAATTGTGTTATCCCGCTGGCGGAGGGATGGGGGTGACCCTGGACTGTGTTATCCCGCTGGCGGAGGGATGGGGGTGTTCCCCGGACTGTGTTATCCCCGTGTTCGAGGATAGGGATGCTTCCGGACTGTGTTACCTCCGTGTTCGAGGGATGGGGGTGCACCTGGACTGTGCTATCCCTGTGTTGGAGGGATGGGGGTGTTTCCCGGACTGTGTTATCCCCGTGTTCGAGGATAGGGATGCTCCCGGACTGTGTTATTTATCCCTGTGTTCGAGGGATGGGGGTGTTCCCCGGGTTGTTTTTCCCCACGTGCTGTAGGGTTACGGGTGCCCCCCTCGTGTTATCCGCTGTGTTATCTCTATGCCAGGGGAGGTGGAGGTGCCTCGGGCTGTGTTATCCCCGCCCGACGTGGAGAAGGGGCTGCTCCCGGGGCTGTGCTACCCTCGTACCGGAGGGACGGCGATGTCCCCGGGCTGTGAGTCCCCGCTCCAGAGAGCAGAGGGTGCTCCTGGGGCTGTGTTGTCCCACAATGGGGAGCCCCCAGGCTGTGTCATCCTTATGCCCTGTACCAAAGGGAAGGAGGAGGTGCCTCCAGGGCTGTGTTACCCCCGTGCTGGATGGACGGGGCTGTTCCTGAGGCTGTGTTACCCCGGGCTGGAGGGATGGGGCTGTTCCTGAGGCTGTGTTACCCCGTGCTGGAGGGATGGGGATGCTCTTGGGGCTGTTGCCCACTTCTGGAGGGACGGGGCTGTTCCTGAGGCTGTTACCTCCGTCCTGGAGGGACGGGGCTGCTCCTGGGGCTCTGTTACCCGGTGCTGGAGGGACGGGGCTGCTCCTGGGGCTGTTATCGCCGTGCTGGAGGGATGGGATTGCTCCTGGGGCTGTTACCCCAGTGCTGGAGGGACGGGGGTGCTCCTGGGGCTCTGTTACCCCGTGCTGGAGGGATGGGGGTGCTCCTCGGGCTGTGCCATCCCCTGGATCAGCAGCAGGGTGCAGGACAGGCTGCTCAGGGCGCTGCATGCCCGCCTCTCTGCAAGCCCAGCAGTGCCTGAGGCTGGAGCGACCACGTCTGGGAACAGCATCCTCTTACAAGCGGTGCTGGGAGAAGTGACAGGAGCTGAGCTGGAAGGCGGCTGTTCTTCCCTGAGAGCTCCAGGATGGAGTATGCGGGATTAAGCTTGTGCTCAAGTGGTCTCACGCTATCTCAAAGCTGCAATTCCTCTCAGGCTGTTCAGGGAAGGACTTGGTTCAGGGGTTTTGGAGGATTCCAGGCCTGGCAGAGAATTTGCTGCAGGGATTTTTCTGCACTCAGGTTCCTGGCCAGCTGCTTCCTTGTCCAGTGTGTGTCCAGCTTTCTTCTGTGTGAGGAAGCAGGCTCTGCTAGGTGTCAGAAACACCCTCCCAACAGGGGTGGGTAAGACATGAGCCAGAGGAGCGGCCTCCCTGCCATGCCCATTCCTTTGTTCAGATATGTGTTCGCCGTAGTTCCCTGGTGTAGAAGGAAGGCTGAGGAGCAGAAACAGAAAGCTATGATGTAGATAACCCCACTGAAGCTGACTTGCAGGTCATCATGGTCTGATGGACAGCAATTGCCCTGGGAAGGTGTCAGGCCTTTCTAGGCACACAAAGTTAGCAGCATTTTGGTAGATTTGCAGGCACAGGGTGCTGTGTCTGTGGGATGGGAAGCTCTTGCTGTGAGGAGCAGCCTTGTGCTCAGAGATGTCTTCAGCCTCAAGTCCACTGTCAGTCCCTCTGGGCAGTTTTGATCAGAGTGGAGCTCCTCTGCTCCCACCTCTGCAGATATACTTTGGGGGAGATAGAGGGCAGGCTGTGAATTAGAATGTTTGATAAATGAGGTTGCTTTCCTGAAATGTCTTTTTTAATTAAAAGAAAATGTTGGTCATGTCTTCAGAATTAAGTTATTCTCTGTGAGTCTGAGATTCCTCAGTCAAAATGCCTTTGCATGGGATGAAAGACAATCTGACTTAAAAAATCATTGTCCCAGGGTGAGTGCTTTTGCTTCTTTCTTCCTGGCAGCAGTTGGCAGCAGTGTGGCAGGAAAATGGTTACTGGGTTTAGTGTGAGGGAGGTGGTGGTTCTGGGTTTCTTCCTGGGCTGGCTGAGGTGGTGAGTGGCTGTGAACAGCCAGGCTGTGCCCTACAGAGAGCTCAGAGCCAGCTGTGCCTGCACCCTGCTGCTGGCAAACTGAGTTTCACTGCTGGGAGCCCAAAGGCATCATCCCATTCCCACAAATGGGACCCAGGCAGCCCTGGGCTGGAGGCTGTGGTCCCTTCTGTGTCTGTCCCTGTGTTTTCTGTCACCCCTGGGCTTCATCCAGCACCATCACTCCCTGTCCCACCCTGCTCTTCCTGAGGAAGGACCCTGACATCTGCTCCAGCACAGGGCAAGGCAGACCATCCTCCTGCTTTACTGCTGCCTGCTCTGCCTGGTCCCTCCTTCTACCCCAAAAGCCTTTTCTTCTCTGAAAGCCACTGAAACAACCCTAGCAAAGACTAGAGGAACCTTTCTTCACCTCTCAGCTTTGTTCCAGCGTGGTGTGCAGACTCCCCCGGCTCAGAGTGAGGGGCTGAACTCCTGAACTCAGTGCAGGGCAGGCGAAAGATCATTGTGGGTGACAGATTAAAGGGATCTGACATGGGGATACGGGCAAAGTGATCTCTCTGGCTTTTCTCAGGGTGGGCTCAGCCATCAGGTTAGTCCAGAAACACCCACCTCAGCTGAGAGAGTCACTCCTCGCCTCAAGGCTGCCTCAGACTGCTTTTGGCAAGTCTGAATTTACCACACCTGGCAGGGACACCTTCCTCTGGAGGGGCTTAAAGCTTTCTGGAAAGGGACCTGGATGGTTTCCTAGTGCCTCCTTTGAGAGCAGGAACAAGGAGCAGGGCTTTGAATGGTGTCCTGAGACCTGATGCTCTGAGTTTCCGTTCCAGCACGGGGTCCCAAGCCAAGAAAACTGCCTGTCCTGCCAAGGCCGGGTAGGAAACTGGGCCCTGGAGCAGCAATGTGGTGTTAACTCCTCTCTGCAAGGAGCACTGAGGCTCCTTTGATGAGCTGGCTATCTGCAGCATTCACTTTCTTCTTTCCTTCCAAATGACCCATCCTGCCTGGCTTAGCTGCAGCCTGACGCTGTGCAGCTTGTGAAGATGCTAATACAAGCTCACTGGTGAACCTTAATCACTCTTAGCCATGTCGTTTCTGAGCTGAGCCCTGCTGGGGAGCTGTCAGCCTGGCTGGGGGAAGGCACTGGGGGTCAAGGAGTCCAGCAGAGGTACGTGGGCTGAGCCAGGGGAGGGATGGCCTTGGAGCAGGGAGCATCAAACATGTTTTGGCATGCCAGTGGTCTGGCACATGGGGAATCCTCTGTTTTGTGTTTTTGGGGATCATTTCTTGCAAAACCCTGCATTTAGCAAATCAGGTAGAAGGTTAGAAGCTGTTAGTTTGGGCACCAATCCCACAGGCTACTCGGGGTGGGACACTGCTCCAGGTAGGACAAGTAGACTGACTGGCAGCAGCAAGTTCAGAAGTCACCTCAGAGAGACTGAGAGCTGCTCTGCTTTGGTGGGGGACTGCTCATTCCAGCTGTTTGCCTGAGCACACCACACATCTGCACTGGGGCCGCCTCCATCAGGTGAGACGTGTGCGTGGACAAGCTGCCTGCTCTGCATTTGCTCCTCCTGCTGCAGTGACCAGATGTCCTACTCTTCAGCAATGCTGCCCTACTTTCAAGTAGGTTATTCTATTTTTGCCTGGCCCTGTCCTTTTTGTGACTTTGCCTTCCTTCGTGTCCCGTGCCCGGCTTTCCCCTGGCGGAGGCAGAAGTCCTGCAGGTTGTGGTCCCAAGCAGCACAAGCCATTTCTCTTTGCTGTGTTTCCTTGCACACAGGGCGTGAGCTCAGGGACCCAGTGCCTCCTTGGAGATCATCAGATGCTGAGGGTGCTCAGGGGGAAGGGTCAGGCTTCCAGCCTGCTTTAAGGGCCTGGGTGCCTGGCAGTCGTGTGAAGGTGTTTGTTCTTGTTTGTACATCTTATCTTCAAGCACCAGCGCTCCCAGGATCTGGAAAGGAGGTTTGGGCAGAGAAGGAAAGGGCTGAGCTGATGCTCAGGTTCAGTGTGAGCTGGGAAATGGGAATGGAGCCTTGTCCTGTAACTGCAAACAGGCAGTCTGGGTGCTGCCAGCTCATAAACCTTTCTTGGAAAACGCCTTGGGCTGCCAGTTCCTGCTAGCCCTGATCTCTGACTCTGGCTCTTCCCAACCTCTTCTTCACTTACCCTTTGACCTCAGCTGGAAAACTGCAACCTCTCGTTCAAGCCAGCCATGATACGCTGAGGTCAGCATGTCAGAGGCCTCTCAGCTACCTCAGGTGGACTCCAGGTGTCCTGGCATGGCTGCAAGGCCGTGGAAAAGGGCAGGGGAGCTGGAGTGCCCTGTTGGATAGGCTGTGCTGTAGCAGGGCCGGGAGGGAGCACGCAGGGTGGAAGCTGAAGGCTGATGAGCTTTGGGCCAGTGCTGCAGTTTATTTATGGCCTGCTTAGCAATCTCAGGCAGGCAGTGTGAGTTAAGGCATCTCCTGTCCTGGATTGACAGTTCAGATCCAATTAGCCATGAAAGCCTCTAATTATTTGTCCTGAATTGCTCTGGTGGTAACCAAGGCTCTGCTATCTCCTCCTTTTGTCTGTGTCCCAGCTGGAAATGCCCCAGTGTCCTTGCATCTAGAGCAGCAAGTGTGATGTGCAAGCAGAGTCAGCACAATCTAATCAAGGGAGACAGGCCCTGTGAGTTAATGAGGGGATGGACCTGCTTCGTTTACTTTGGAGAGTTCTCTAAGCCCCGTCCTGAGAGACAAAGGGCTGAGGTTGCGTGTGGCAAAGATAAGGCTCACAAGAACGGGGTGGCTGTCAGACAGGGCCTGACAGCAGAGAGCCCCTTGTGTCTCGGAGGAGAGAAACACCTCCCTTATGAGGAAAGGCTGAGAGAATTGGGGTTGTTCAGCCTGGAAAAGAGAAGGGTTCAGCATGACCTTGTTGTGGCCTTCCAGTACCTGCAGTAGCTCCAGGAGAGCTGGAGAGGGATTTCGGACAAAGGCCTGGAGTGTCAGGACAAGGGGGAATGGCTTCAAAATGACAGAGTAGGTTTAAATTAGATATTAGGAAGAAATTCTTCCCTGTGAGGGTGGTGAGACCTTGGCACAGGGTGTCCAGAGAAGCTGTGGCTGCCCCATCCTTGGAAGTGCTCAAGGCCACATTGGATGGGCCTTGGAGCAGCCTGGGATAGTGGAAGGTGTCCCTGCCCAGGGAATGGGGTAGAACAAGATGACCTGTAAGGTCCCTTTTAACCCAAACCCTTCTGTGATTCCTCAATTCTGGTTCTGCAGCTTGGCCAGCTGAGGTTGGCAGCTGGAGGCACCACTGGGGTTACACAGGCAAGGCCCAAGGACTTCCCTTTTCCAGACACTCATGCTAAGTTACAGCTGTGCATTCTCAACTGCAAAACTATTTTAAGGGGAACAAAGCTTTGCAGGCCACTTATGGCATCCTTCTGCCTCTTCTGGGTTCTTGTTGTGAAGAGGGGCCTTGGCTGTCTGTGAGAGAAAATGTGTCATTAACGTTCTTAGTAACCTTAGCTCTGACCAGACATGACAGCAAATAGCTCTCGGATGAGACAGGGCAGCCAGCCTTGGCTTGAAAGCAAAATTTTGCACAAATAACATTCAGCTCCTGTATGAGGGGCCAGCTGAGTGCTTCCACCATTGTTTCCAGGTCACAGGGTCCCCCCAAAAGTGGCGTTTACATCATTGTCTTGAGATGCTGCTTGCAGGCAAGCCATGGCTTTGCTCACCAAGTGCACATTTTCTTTGTGTGTGGATGGATGAGCAGCAGACCTGCCGGCAATGTGGCTCTGCCCCTGTGCAGGGAGGAGAGAAGAATCAGCAAGGATGCCCACCTGGGGGAAGCTGGGAGCTGTTCCCAGGCATCCTGGTGCAAAACAGGCTGCTGGAGCACCAAACGTGTCTCTGACCTCCATCCAGGGGACCTTCAGACAGGTCCCCTCTCTGCCAGGGCCAGTGCTGGCCCCAGGAGTCAGCTGACACCTCCTTCAAGCCTCTTGGTGTCCTTCCCATGCAGTCCAGAGCCTGCCAGGTTCCAGCCAGAGAGCTTCCTCCATACAAATGGGGACGAGGGGGGCGGGCTGTGAACTTACAAAAACTGTTTCTTTCCTGCCCACTTGGAAAGGGGAGCTATGGAATTTTAAGCAGCAAAGACAAAACTCTGCTGAAGAGGCCCTTCTGTGCTTGCCTGTTGAAATCTCTGATGGCAGTGGTGGTGGGGTCCAGGGACATGCCAGGCTTGCCCTTATTAATGGCCCTGTTGTTGTCTGCTCCAGTTTGTTGGTCTTTGCTCTGGGAGACGGTTTGCCAAAGCAGCAACTATTTTCCCTGGAGCAGCTTCCATGGAGCTGTCCCTGTGCTGGTGGCTGTCCCTGTGGTGGTGGCTGTCCCTGTGGTGGGGGCTGTCCCTATGGTGGGTGGGGGTTGTCCCCATGATGGGAGCTGTCCCCATGGTGAGGGCTGTCCCCATGGTGGGAGCTGTCCCTGTGGTGGGGCTATCCCCATGGTGGGGTTGTCCCTGTGGTGGTGGCTGTCCCTGTCATGGGAGCTGACCCTGTGGTGGGAGCTGTCCCCATGGTGGGGGTTGTCCCCGTGGTGGGGTTGTCCCCGTGGTGGGGGTTGTCCCCATGGTGGGGGCTGTACTCATGATGGGAGCTGTCCCCGTGGTGGGGCTGTCCCCATGGTGGGGCTGTCCCCATGGTGGGGCTGTCCCTGTGGTGGTGGCTGTCCCCATGATGGGAGCTGTCCCCATGGTGGGGTTGTCCCTGTGGTGGGGCTGTCCCCATGGTAGGGTTGTCCCTGTGGTGGTGGCTGTCCCTGTCGTGGGAGCTGACCCTGTGGTGGGAGCTGTCCCCATGGTGGTGGCTGTCTCCATGATGGGAGCTGTCCCTGTGGTGGTGACTCTCCCCATGGTGGTGGCTGTCCCCATGGTGGTGGCTGTCCCCATGAAGGGACTGTCCCTCTGGGTGGCCAGGCTGCACATGCACAATGCCAGTTCTCAGACCTGGCCTACAGGGCTGAGCCAGAGTGTTCTTGAACTTGCAGGTAGAGGAGGCATAGGTGAGAGGAGACAGAGGATCTTTGCTTCATCTGGGACTTTTCCCTCCTGGATTTTAAGGGTGTTCAGCTCAGTACCACACGTGGGGGCACCAACTTCTCCTGCCTTGGTCTCTGCTCTCTCCAGCAGCACCAGTTTGGCTGAGCTGGGGATGCAGTGACAGCCTGACTGCTGCTTTTCATGCATCACTTTTCATGCATCATGACCATCCAGCAAAGCAGCTGTGCAGCTGCTCTGCCCTGCACACCTCCTGTTTCCCACCCCGAGCTCAGAGCATCGGGCCCTCTTACCTGTGTTTTTCTCCTTGAACCACTTAGTTTTAAAATAGAGCAATTATCTTCCTTCAGAAAGGAGCTTACCCTCTCCAATCTAGGGCAGTTTGGCAGTGCAGCAGCCTGCACAGCTCTCCCTGGGAGCACGGCTGTGTTGCCAGCATGGGGGCTCCGAGGGCTGGAGCCCCTCTGCTCTGGAGCTGGGCTGGGAGAGCTGGGGGTGCTCAGCTGGAGAAGGGAAGGTTCCAGGGAGAGCTCAGAGCCCCTTCCAGTGCTTAAAGGGGCTCCAGGAGAGCTGGAGAGGAACTTTGGACAAGGCATGGAGGGACAAAACAATGAGGGAATGGTTTCCCACTGCCAGAGATCAGGGTTAGATGGATATTGGGAAGGAATTGTTCCCTGGGAGGGTGGTGAGGCCCTGGCACAGGTTGCCCAGAAAAGCTGTGACTGCCCCATCCCTAGAAGTGTCCAAGGCCAGGCTGGACAGGGCTTGGAGCAATCTGGGATAGTGGAAGGTGTCCCTGCCCACAGCAGGGGTTGGACTGGCTGATCTTGAGGGTCCCTCCCAACATAAAGCCTTCTGTAATACTGTGATTCTTTTCAGTGACCTAGGATGGTGTTTGGATCATTGGTTTGGGGTCTGAGGCATTACTGGGGCTGAGCAGTTTGAGCCCTTGGTCCCAGCCTTTCCTCTGTAACCATTCCTGTGTCAGAGGGATGCAGGCTTGGCTCCTGGGGAGCAAGGCCAAGAGGTTCTGCCAAGGTCCACAGCCCTCCCTCCATCACCAAGGCCTGAGGGATAGGGAGTATCCCTCTGGATAGGGAAATCTGTTCCTGAGTCTGTGTGATAAGAAAACACAGACCTTCAGACTTTCACCTACACACCATCAACAAGTGACAGATCTGCAGGAGGCTGGCAGGAGCTTTCAGAGGTGGCCGAGCCCATGGTTATGCCTGAAGATGGGACTAGTCCTTTTGTAGGTCACTGCCAGCAAAGGCTTCTCCAGCCTGCTCCTAAAATGCCTGCCCATGATCCCTGTCTGTTTTACAGGATGGAGTATTGGCCGTGATTCAGGGTATGTAATTGTTTCTGGGTTTAAATACTCAAAAAATAAGGTAGCCTTTGCAGAAGCTTGCTGCAGTGAAGAGTTTGGTGACGGAGCAGATTGTGCCAGGCTCAGCTGCCACACTCTCTGTGGTAGGAAGGGTTTACATCCTCACATGTGTAGATCACCTAATCTCCTCTGTCTTGGGATCCCTCTGCTGTCTCACACGTCTACACCCAGCTGTTGTTTAATTAAAAAATAAGCGGACAGGTATTCACTGGGAAAATTAAGCTGTTGTGTTCTTTATGTGTCCTTGATGCTCTCCTAGCATCTTATCTGGGGACAACAGCTCTAAGCCTTGAATTTGCATTTATTTTTGTCTTGCAAAGCCAACTGTTTTCACAGGGAGCAAACCCATGGAACAGTGCACGTGCCATGCCACACAGACTGGCTGTGCTGCTAGAGGGGAATGGTGCCGCGTCTCCCCTTTGCCCTGCCCCATGGGCTGCGAGGTTCAGGGGATGTGGCTGCAGTTCCTGTTCAATTCCACGTCATGGGTGACTGCTGAGGGCATTTGGCTTCTTCAGCCTGGAGCAGAGGAGGCTGAGGGGAGACCTCAAGGCAGTCTGCAGTTCCCTGATGAGGGAAAGCAGAGGGGCAGCACCAATGGCAGGGACAGGACCCAGGGAATGGCTGGAGCTGTGTCAGGGCAGGGTTAGGTTGGATATCAGGAGAAGGTTCTGCCCCCAGAGGGTGCTGGGGGCACTGCCCTGGCTCCCCACGAAATGGGCACAGCCCTGAGGCTCCCAGAGCTCCAGGAGTGTTTGGACACCCTCAGGCACAGCATGGGAGTGTTGGGGTGTCTGTGCAGGGCCAGGGATTGAACTGGATGATCCTTGTGGGTCCCTTCCAATTCAGCATATTCTGTGATTCCATGGCACAGCTTTGTGTAGCTGTGCTAAGCCAGCCTCAACACCAAACACAGCCCATGTTGTGCTGTGAAATAGGGTCAGGAGGATCAGGAGAACACAAGAAAGACCTGTGAAGGGCACCCAAGGTCACATGGAAAGGCAACATCAGCTACTGATGATTCCCAGTGTAGTAGAGGAGAGCCAGCTGAGAAGAAGCTAAAGGGTGGGGGTAAACCCTTTGTAACAGAGGGTGTTTGTCCACAGACACAGAGCACACGAGCTTTTAGTTCCTTCCTTTCAGTGAAGCTGGAGCTATAATTCACACCCTAGAAGTTGGGGACCTACAGATGTGAGCTCTCTGCATTTGTCTGGGCCTGACAAACCTGGAGATGCCAAACAGGGGAGCAGGCTGGGGCTGTCTCACAATTCCCTGAGTCAGCAGAGCTTCTCCATCTGGTGGCTTTAGGTAAGACAGAGAAGAATAAAGTTAAAAGGCTGATTTTCAAAGGTTGGAGGAGTTGAATCTCCTCAATTAAGGCACTGTAGAACACCGTGATCATCAAGCCCACCCTAAGTGTTTGTCTTGAGCCAAGCCCAGAACATCTCCTGAGTGGGGACCTGAGAGTGCTGGGTACATGAAGCCCAAGCTTCCATGGACACCCTCTCAGTGGATCAGCTGGGGCAGAGTTCAGAGATGGTCCAGCTGAAGAAGGGTTTCCTCCAGGAACAGACAAAGCAGGACAGGACTTGTTTCCTTTGAACTTTCCCTGCAGGAGTGCCAAGCTTTTACCCCAGATTCCCCCAACACCCTCAGGGTCCAATCCGCAGCTGGGTACCCTGAATGACTCCATCCCTCCAGAGCAAATGCAGTGGAGCAGATCCAGCCATGGCTCTCTAATGCCTGGAGGCACATCAGTGTCACTTCCTTGTCATCTCCCAGCTATAGCACCTCTGACCAGGGCAGTGCTCATGGCTTGAGCTCCTCTGCACTCCTATAGAAGCACTGAGCAATTTTCATACTGAAAACTGGGATTTGCAGAGATGAAGTGAGTTGATGAACGAAGTCAGAGCTGTGGGGAGCGAGAGAAAAAGAACCCAGGAAAGCTGTTAATCTGCCATTTTAATTTACTGCATTGTACCCTGAGAACATCATCGTTGCTGAGCTACCACCCCAGTGCTCATCCAATGGAAACTGCTGGAGATTTGCAAGTAGAAGAGCTTTAAACAAGAGACAACGTGGATTAAGCCTGACACCCCATCAGATTCTCCTTTTCTGGGTCCCTGATCTTCCAAGAGGCACCTTTCCCACTTTGCATATAATGTGAACTATTGTATAAATATTTAGTCACTCTGTTGGGAACATTAATTATAAATAGAGACACAGCTTTTGAAAGCTGCCTGTAGGTCTGGGCACCCAATTTCCATTAATTTTAATGAGAACCAGACATCCAAATCCCATTCGGTGGCTTTGAGCATCTCAGGCAGGAAGCTTCATGTGACACCCCCCGCCTCCATTCCCCCTGCTCTGCAATTTAAGAGTGAGATTTGCAAATACCTTACAAATCCTGCTGATGCCTGAGTTGCCCTTGTGCCACGCCATTGTTGTCTGCTGAGGACGGTTGGGTGGTAGCTTCAGAAGTATTTCTAATAAGTTCATTTAATCCATCCTGTTAGTTCTTTTCCTTGGCACCCCCCTCAGCACTTTGAAATGGCGATGCCTGAATGAGCCCCCAGCCTGCGTGGTTCTTGACAGAGAAGCTTTGATGCTTGCAAATGACAACTGTGCAGAGCAGGTCTGAAATGAATGATTGAATTATCTGACTGATTAAAAATGTGCTGTGGCTTGGAAGATCTGACAGCAAGTATTCACTTAGGCAGCTCCCATGAAAGAGAGCACACATGCACGCAGGGGGTGTGTTTGTGTGTGCATCGGGAAAAACAGCTGGTGAGATGGGACAGACACACAGAGCAGCAGCTTCTTAAGCTCAGCATCCTTTCCAAAGCTCCAAATCTGCTGTGAGATGCTCAGCAAAGCTAAAACTCAGCGTGGTTGTGGAGATAATGATTATTTAGACAGACGTCAGCAGTGGTTTAGGAAATGGAAATTGAGCTAAAAAGTAGTGCAGGCTGGGGAACTACTTAACTGCATCTCAGTCCCTCCTGGCCCGTGGCTGAGGAGGGATAAACTCTGCTGCTGGAAACACGGGTCCATCCTGTGTGCTGCAGACACGTGCCATGGTGAGGAGCAGCCCCAGGGGCACCAGCTCCATGGGAACCCAGCCCAGAGGCTGCACAAACCTGAGCCCTGGTGAGATTAGCTATAAATGGCTGGAAGGATGGAGCAAGGAAGCGTGGTTATGGCTGTGCCCTTGATGCCATCAGTGATGGCAACAGCAGATGTGCCCATGCAGCCCTTCCAGACCCACCTCAGCTTCCTTCCCAGTCCCCATGTAGTAAACTCTCCCTTCCTGGTGCCTCAGAGAAATTGAGCTCAGCTAGAACAGAAGAAAACGATCTGGAAGTGAAATTAATAAAAAAAATTAAAAAGTAGTTTTTTGCAAATGAAACATATTTGGTTGGTTCAACAAGTTCACAGGTTCCTACTGGAGTTCCACACAGAGAAAAAAAAATCATGTTATAGAACACAGTTGCAGTTGCAGTTCTTCATTGTGAATGGTCTTCTGATAGTTTGCTGAAATTGATTTTTTTCCTAAATTGTCAAACTGCTTTTCATCTCCCTGCTTACAGAAGATCACTATCTTGCCCTGACCCCCAGCTCAAAAGAGGTGAAACACTGGGCTACAGCTAATTGCTTTATCTGAAATAGTTTTGGTTTGTTCTCTCAGCCCAACCACTGAATAATTTGCTCTTTACCCCTTCCAGTGCCATTAGTGCTGTTGGGTGTCTGTAACAGCTTCAGCCTTGCCCTCTCTGCTCCTGTCCCAGTTCCAGTGGTCATTTGCACAAGACTAAATGCTGCAATAGTCCTGAGGGCACACAGAGCTAATGGCAGCTCATTGGCATCTGTGTCATCTCTCCATCAACATCCCAAAATGTGCCTCTTATTGAACCCATTCTGGCAGCTCAGGAACACTCAGAGCAGAGAAGGTGCTGCTCATGTAAACCCTAATCATTTTTATCTGTCCCCCTGCAGCCCAGGTGTGGGAGCCCCAGGGCTCTGTGTTTCTGCCCCACATCTCTCCCAGCCAGGACCTGACTGCTGAGCTTAAATGAAATATCAGATCATTTGAATTCCCTTTTGCGTCATCTGACAATGTCTGTTTATTGACTTCGTTTTTTTTTTTTTAATTTTATAGACAGTAGACAAGCTGTTGACACTCCATCCCTGGAAGTGTTCAAGGCCAGGTTGGAAAGGGCTGTGAGCAACCTGGTCTAATGGAAGGTGTCCCTGCCCATGGCAGAGAGTGAAACAAGAAAAGCTTTAAGATCCCTACCAACCTAAACCATCCAGTGTTTCTGTGAATATAATCAAAATCAGGTTTTAACTTCAAAAATTGTTTCTAATCGTGCTTTCCTTATCCCAAGTCTTTCAAAAATGAGAGCCAGAGGGCCTGGCCTCTAGGTTGGACTCAGAGTGACAAAGAGCCTTAAAGGTGAGGGTAGATGGGCCAACACCTCCAGTCAGAGTCTGGACAGTTTGATTTACCTTGGCCTGAGTTTTCTGCTGCCCTTGGTCAGTGTACCTAACCCTGCAGGCTGAGCAGTCCTTGGCCTGGAAGACCCAGGGCCTCTCTTCCCACAGCTAAAGTGTCCTCACTTTCTCTGTCTTGGATTGTTTCAGGTAACAGCAAATTGTCCTTCCTTTGCTCTCTGCCCCTTCTCCTCAGTGCTCCAGAACCTGCCCACAGCCAGCAAAATTAGTCCTCACACCCTCTGAAATCCCTCTTCAGCTCTCCTGGAGATGCTTCAGGGGCTCTACAAGGCCACAATGAGGTCACACCAAAACCTTCTCCAGGCTGAACAAACCCAACCCAACCCTCTCAGCCTTTCCTCATGGCAGAGCTGCTCCATCCCTTTGGTGCTCTTTGTGCCTCCTCTGGACTTGCTCCCTCCTGTGCTGGGAGCCCGGAGCTGGAGGCAGAGCAGGTCCCAGTGTTCCATCAAGGGCTGCTCCTGCTCTGGGGCTGGGGCAGATCCACCCGGTGCAGATGGATCCCTGCAGGCTGCCGGATCGAACGGGGGATGCACAAACAGCTCCCCTAAACAGCTTCATAACAAAGTGAAAGGAAATCCATGTGCCCAGAACAGCTTTTCAGCCTCGGGGAGAGATGCTGAAGGGCTCGTGCTGCTGCCAATGCAGAGCCCCACGGTTTCTAAAAATGACAGATGATAATTTTCTGTTACCGAAAGTGTTGCAGTGAATTTGGTGTGATTCTGGATCAGGCGTCAGTTGGACAGATAAAGGTGAATTGATTAGTGAACTCAGAATTAATGGTTGCTTAAATGCCCTAATTGCATTTGTTCTGAGCAGAATGCGATCCTAAATTGATAATATGTATGCAAGGCACTTGAAAGTGGTCAATTTTCCTAAGTTGGGAACAATTACAAACAAGAAACGACTGCAAGAAAAAACGAGAAAAAATAATGTGTGTTCTAAATGAGGGTTGCTTAAGAAAGCTTTGATAGATGCTGTCTCCTCCACAGCATGCACACAGTTCTGCAGTCATTGAAGATATTCTTAGCTGAGAATCTATCATTGTTAAGGAAGAGAAAATCAGAAATAATAACAGTAATAAAAACCCAAACAGGAAAAGAAGGGATTTGGTGACAAAAGCAATGAATTAAGTGTTACATAATGCAGAGACCTGGAAGGCTAATCTGGAAGAGCAGTCAATGGAAACTATGTTTGGTGGAATTAAGGACTTTTAGGGAGTGTGCATGTGTGTGTGTTTATATGTATGTATGTCAGGAAGAAAATAAGTGCCTGTTGGTTTTAGATGAAGCCGGTAAAGACTCTGCTCTGATACTGCCAAAAAAAGTGTCCAAAGATTCATAGCTTTGGAGAAAAGCAGCCTGGTGGGTCCATGTCCTGCTGAGAGGATGGAGAGATGCTTGCTCCAGCAGTAACCAGGCAGTGCATTAAATGGCACCTGGTAAATTGAAATGTTTGTACATGTCTAGGACTAGAAAAACTACATTGAATGGTCTCATGTGTGTCAGTACCTGGGTGTTGGGGAAGGGTGTGCCCAGGGAAGATGTGGCTGCCCCATCCCTGGAAGTGTCCCAGGCCAGGCTGGACACTTGGAGCAGCGTGGGACAGTGGAAGCTGTCCCTGCTCATGGCAAGGGGTGGGACTGGACGGGCTTTCAGGTCCTTTTCAGCCCAGGCCATCCCTTGATTCTATGACGTTAGTCCAACAAAATGGGATATCATTTGTTTAGGTGAGATGATGGATGGTAGAGAAGGGGTGACTCCTTGCACTGGGGTGTAATAAAAGATGGAAGAGATGATGCTGACCCCTTGCAGTCAGGAGAACACCAGACTCCCTGTGAGACCTCCAAGAACCTCCTCACTCACATCAGTTGCTGAGGATACAGTTTTCATACCCTTAATGCTACTGAAATTAGGACAAGTCAGATGCTGCGAGTGGTCAGGTCTGCTTGGGGAGCTGATTTTGTGTCAGCAGTGGGCTCTCAGGAAGACAAGTGCAAATTCATACACTCAGAAACCCCCGTGGGCAGAGGAAAGATGGTGTTTTGGAGGACAGTGACTCATTTGAAAGTTCCCATGAAGGAAGATGGAGACTGAGCAGAGTGCTCATCCAGCACCATCACTCTTACCTTCTGCCAAAACCTGAAATGCCAAGAATGATGACTCCCGTATTCCAGGCTGGGATTTCCCAGGCAGAAGTGCCTACACTGGGCAGGGAATCAAAAACCTCCATGGCACATGGAGATTTATTTAGTGTGAGCAAGAGAGGTGACTATTCCTGCACAGGAGATTAGTGCACAGTGTCCTCTTGGGACTTCCCGAGGGCTCTGGTGGCTGTGCTGGCCAGGCTGGCACTCAGCTCTGGCTCCTGGCCCAGCAGCCAGAAAGTCATTGAGGAGCTCAGAGAATGAGCTGTGGAGTAGAAAACCACACCCCTGTGGAGCCCTAAACAAGATTCCCTTGGATATATCCAGGAGGAGGTTGCAAGGGAAATTGTCACAGCCTGGGTGAAAGAAAAACTCTCAGGGCAACACTCCTGAAGTCACTGGGCATGTCTGTGTAGGAAGAGCCAATGGTTGCAGGGTGACCCAGACACAGTATTCAGGTGCAGGTCCTGGGACTGGAGCTGTTTCACCTGTGAGTTAATTTGCTGTTTGTTAATTTGGGCAGTTTGTCTCTAGGTGAGGTGTTTGGTGTAGGTGTGGACTTTCTGACCACACCTTGCCTCCAAGGCCAGACATCACCCAGGACAAAGAACTGATCTTAAGCGTAAGAGAAATGCAAAGGCTCTCAAGGACTGGCCCTTATTCTTCAGAAGGGCTGTAATCCCCCTCCACATCCCCATGTCCACCCCACCTGCATGCAGCAAGGCCCTCATACAGATTCCTCCTAATTGTGGCTTCCATCAAAGTGGCTTGTACTGAAAGTTAGTGAATCCCAGCTGGGAAATCCGAGGGATTTTCTGAGAAAAACAGCTGTGTGAGGGCATGGATGCGTGCTCATTCCTGGGTACAAAAGAACACTAGCAATGTTTTTTTTCATAATAAAAACTGAGAAGGCTGAGCAGCACCCAGAAGTGTCCCTGTGTGCCACACAAGAGCAGGGCACTGCTGGAGAGCTCTTTGTAATGGGGATTCAGCACTTCAAGCAAAGTCATTGAGCTGCAGTTGAGGCACTTTTTAAACGGTGAGGCAAATGAATGAACCCTGTGGGGCTGCAGGGTACATGGTGCTGTCTTCTCCACTCAGAGCCAAGGGGGAGCAGAGTCTGCAGAGCTGCAGAGTTCAGGTTTGGTGGGTCCCATGGGACTACAGGAACATGAACCCTCTCAGGACCACATGCTCCTGTCTTTTTTCCAGGTGTCCCCTTCTGCCCTCAGCCTAGCTGGGGCATTCCCATGGTCTGTACAGTGCAGGTGTTTGCAGTGTTCACTTGTGGTGTCTGCAGTTCCCTGGCAGGCTCACAGGGAGGTGCCTTCACCTGTTTGGGGGCTCCCCTGATGCTGCTGTGCAGGGAAGGTGTCCTTGCCTCAGGATGTTCCCTCTTCCTCAGAGAACTCGTGCCACAGGTGGCAAAAAATCCAGACAGTTCAGCAGCACACACAGAATCACTGTAGTTTAGGGGTTTTCTTAATTGGAAGGAAATATTATGACATATTTGTGGCACCTGACAGAGATGTACCAGGAGAAATCTCTGTACTCTGTTGCTGTCAGGAATGCCCAATCAATGACAGGAACAGGCTCAGTACCCCGCCAAAGGGAGGAGAGGAGGCTTCTCCCTGAATCCAGCTGTTGATACGCTCATTCCCAGGAGCAGAATGATTGATAACACAGTTATTTGGAACCCACCAGTGGATGTATTCTTAGAAACTAGAACCTCGTTTTCTCTTGCTGCAAAATGTCATTTCCTAGGACTGGCTGCACAGAAATTGGATTCTGTTCCTTGCCTTCAGAACTGAACAGCACAACAGACTGATAAATATTGATTGTGCTTTTATATTTTAATTTTTTTTTGTTAAAGCACCCTAACCTGATAATTGCTTGATTACAAATACACTAGAGTTTATCAGAAAGAGCAGCAGGACAGACTTCTATGATGGTGTTAATTGAATTTCTTTGGTGAAGGGATCCTGTGGGAGGTTAAAAGCCCCACACCTGGATTTGCCCAGCTTCTTGACTGTGGCCACAAGATCCATTTTTGTGTGTTTCCAGCACAGTAACCTTCATTCACACTTGCATTTGTTGGAGAAGTCCTGAGTATAGCTGCAGGGTGGCTCATTACATGGTTCATTACCGATACTATCCCTGGCAAACAACCCTGTGTGCTGTGCTGGGGGTATCCCTGCTGGAAGCATCTCTGGCCGTGTTCTGCTGAGCTGCTCCAGGATGTTATTTCACCTGCTGGCTGTGCTGCAGTGTTGGGGTGTATGGCTGTATGTTGTAATGGTATTTTTAATTTGGGATGTTGGGGAGCCGTCTGCTTGTTCAGCAATGTGTGTCCCCTGGAACAAGTTTTCCAAGAGACAGAGTAGGGAAAGGTTTTCTCCTTGGAATCAGGAACATGCATCTACGGCAGACACCAAACCCTTCATCCTCACCCAGAGGTTTGATGGGGTTTGGTCTAGTGGAAGGTGGCCCTGCCCATGGCCTGGGTGCTTCAGGTGCCTTCCAACCCTTCTGTGATTCTGTGACCCCACATCCCTGCACAGCAGTCAGGGTGCACCTCCTGGGTGTCACCAAGACATGGGTGATGCCAGCACAGAGGTGTGCCAGCTCTGGGTGAAGGATCCTTGTAGCTGGCCCAGGCTAAGGAACCACTGTGCTCCAGCTGGGCAACTTGACCCAGAGAGCACCCACCACCCCTCACCCGAGCACCCACAGAAAAGGGTATTGTACCCCATTGGTTTACAGCCACCAAAAGGGACAGTGTTAGCCCCACACCACTGCTCTGTCTGATAAAAGGGCCCTAAAGCAAGGAAAGCCCTGTGTCCCAGCCTCTCCAGCCCACACTGCATCCCCAGCCCTCTTGGTGAGCCAGGCCCTGGGTTAGCCTGTGCACAAATCCACTGTCTGTGCATGCAAGAGCTGTCAGCATGGAGATGTGTCAGTGCTGGTGAGCAGGCACCAGGTCCAGCCCACGGTGGTGGGGGAGGCTCTGGAGCCAGCTTGGGAGGCACACGGGCTGCTGGAGCCAGGGAGGCTCTGTGGGATGGGATGGGGTGGGGTGGGATGGGATGGGATGGGATGGGATGGGATGGGATGGGATGGGATGGGATGGGATGGGATGGGATGGGATGGGATGGGATGGGATGGGATGGGATGGGATGGGATGGGATGGGATGGGATGGGATGGGGTGGGGTGGGGTGTGGTGGGATGGATGGGATGGAGCTGCAGCAGGTGGGAGTGTCCAGAGGCACGGAGCAGCCCAACCTGCAGTGCTGGGGTCTGCACCAAGGTGGGTCCTTGAGGCATTTCCAGTGCTGCACTTCTGCGTTGGGAAGCGCATCGATTGTTAAAGACAGTGAGAGCGTTTGGCAGCATTTCAGCCCCAAACTTCAAGCCAGTGTCAGTTCGCAGGGTGACGATTTGCTGGCAGCAAGCAGAGCAATCCCTCGGCGCTCTGCAGGTGCCCGTGGGGGGACAAACCCCAGCGCTCCGGGGACATCCCGGGCAGCTCCTGCGCTGCCAGCGGCGGCTCTGCTCCTGCCAGGGGCTCTGCCGGGGGCTTCGGCAGCCAGAGCTTTCTTCCATCCTTTCCCTGGTCCATTCACCATGCCTCCTGCCTCCTCCCCCTCTCCCCGTCCCTCCCACCCTGCCTGCCGGATCCCCGGCAGTCTCTTGACACCTTGGGGGAAGGCTGGGAGGTGTAACCATCGCCAGCGAGCGAGGGAGAGCAGGAGAGAAGCGAGAGGGAAGCCAATAACAGGGAGGTCTAGGAAGGTGGTGGAGGGGGAGGGACGGGGCCACTCCTCCATCGGTGGGACTGCAGATTATTTTGCATGGATTGTTGAAGAGAAAAGGGAGCTGCATTTGTGAAGGGACCAAAAACCAAACAGCTCATTGCTCGGGTAAGTGCCAATGCGAGCTCCCCGGCTCTCATTGTCATGCCGTACATCGACCCCCCCTCCTATTTTGCTTAGTTATACTGGATTTGATTCTCATTAGGATTATTTGGTGCATCAGCTGTATGCTTCAGTTGCTGGAGACTGAGGCTCCCCGGTACGTGTGTGTGAGTGTGTGCATGCGCCTGCATGTGGGAAGATGCCCATTCTCTGGATAGACATTGACACATTTTTCCAGCTCTCAGTGTGGTGTCTCGTTCCCAGTGTTACCCCAAAGCGTGCCGTACACACACACGCAAATGGTGTTTGCTGCTCCTGCCTTTAAAATCCACTCACACACGCGATTATTGAAGCTGAAAATTAAAGGGGGGCTCTTAAATCACAGTCCTCGGTGGTAGGGGGCTGCTTCTCTTCTTCCTGAACCTGACACGTTCAGTATTATGTTTTATAGCAAAGCTACATTTAAAGATCAATTCGGCAGTGGTTATTGCATCCAAATTACATGGTTGTCATGGAGATGGTACAGAGAAGCTGAAGTGATATGACTGCATCTGGACTGGAGTGGGGCTTCACTGCCGAGTGAGATCCTGCCTTGCCTCCTGTGTCTTTTTGTCTCTGCTGGGTTACAATTTCTTTTAATCTTGAATGAAGCGGTGCCGTATTAGAGGATTTAGAGGTCGAGCTGCTGGGAGGGGGGTGTGTTACCCCCACTCAGCACTGAGTTATTATCATAATTGTTCTATTAACGTCTGCATCTCCCTGAATTTCTTCCACAAGTCTGGGAAGGAGGAAGGCGTGAGAAGGACAGATAGTTTTCTGAACACAGCTAGGGCTGGGAGTACTTTCTAAAAGGATACCTGCCATGCTCACACCTCCCTGCTGGCTCCCACACCTTGGGGGACAAAAGGGAAAGGATGCTCTGATTTTAGCCATGGTTATCTTCCATTTTGCTGCCTCAACTTTGAGGATTCAAGGAGCCAGTCACCTGCTCATCACTGTGTCATGGGAATGGATTTTTTTTTTCCATTTTATATTTATTATTATATTTGTTTGCTTTGCAACTGGTAATGTGGATGTGTTGGCAGTTGGGAAAGAAAATCCATAATTTATGAGAATGAAATTTTCCTGCCTAAGGCTAGCTAGAATACAAAGAGTATATCTGTGGGAAGGGCATGTTATATGTTACAGATGTGTATTTCTCTAGCGGCTGGGAGTAAATCACACTATTGTGCTCATCTTCATTATTTGGGGTGTTAGGCTGGCTTTAGTCAATATTTAATCTAAGCTCATTGTGTGCTCACACAATAAACGTGCAATTTGGAGCCTAACTTTACATCTCTGAAATGCTTTGGGAATGCATGTGGCATTGTCTCCATAAATGCAATTTCACCCTTTTCTGTGAGACCAAGCCTATTGTAGGCATGTAAATATAGTAAAAGGCACTGGTGGAAGCAGGCCCATCAGAATGGCAGTGTTTCTCTAATTGTATCACTAAACATAAGACAGAATTAATTACTAGGATAAACAGAGCTTTGTAGCTCTTGGATCAGGATAATATTTGTATGGAGTTCCAGGCCTGCATTATAGTAGCTGGCATTATGGCTTAAATTCCCCCCATGCCAGTAGATAATGTTTTTAGCCAGGAGTGGAGCATATTATCATTAGATATTTTTGCATTAAAAACATGTCAAATCCCCATGTCCTTGTCAAATTGTCCATTGCTAGTGTTCCAAAGTCTGTGATTCAACCAGGATTTTCCTTAATGTGATTTTTCTCATACAAGTCCAAGCAAACAATGGATAAAGTCTCAAAGTGGGCAGCCGAGTCCAGAGGGGGAGAGATGGCTGATTCACAAAATGGATGGTTCTCATTTTGTGCCTCTTCTCCCCCTAAAAGTTGGGCACAAGTGGAGTTGAAGAGGGCAGTTTTCCTTGGAGATCCCTGGTGTGTGAGGCTGGAAGGAGTTCTGCATTAATACTGAGTTCCCTCCTGTCTCAGCACCTTCTTGCTCTTCAGCCCACCCCAGGACGTGGCTGGATTATTCTCTGGGGAAACTGAGGCTTGGCGTGGTTAGGTGACTTTGCCAAGGTGACAGTGGCAGTGTTGGGCAGGGGACACAGGAGCTCTGCCAGGAAGAACCTGTGTGTGGCCACCAGGCCTGTTCAGTGCCCTGCTTGTGCTGGGGAGGTGGTGGTGGGAGGCAGCAACTCCCATTCATGGAGACCGGGTGGATGGGGTGAGGGTGTGCTTGCTGAGACAATCTCACTCATGAGAGCTCCACAAAGGGTGCTAAGAGGGAGTCAAGCAGTTTCAGGCCAGTTTCTGATGTGGCCAGGACAAGGACTTGCTTTTCTGACCTCAGGGTGTCCTCCTTGCGTGGCCCATCCCGTGGCTCTTCACGTGAAGCACTCGCAGGTGTCTTGGCTTTCTGCTCTCCCCACTGGTGCTGCTCACCTCTCATCTCCCAGCTGAAATGCCCTAAATTGCTCTTCTGGACTCCAACCCACAGTGCCATCGCTTCTCTGCTCTCCATCCCATCACCCAACTCCTTTTTGTCCTCTTCCTCCGTGGCTTTTCCCACCAATGAGGTTCTGTCCATCCAGCAGTGCCACAAGCTTCCATGCCATGGGTTTGTGTGTTCTGTGCCTGTCCTGAGGCAGACACTGCTGGGTGTGTCAGGCCACCATGTCAATGTGACTGAACTGAAAAGTCTCCTCTGAAATCTGAAGTTGCCCCATGTGGTGTCCATGGTTCTGCACAAGGCTGGAGCTGGTTCTTGTTGCCAGAAGGAAATGGAATTCCCTGTTCAGGTCATACACAGACACCTGTGTGTGCCCCTGCAGGCTCGCCCAGGCTGGTGGAGTTGCCAGAAGGAGGTTCCCTGGGCTGGGAGGGAGCTGTGGTTACTGCCAGCAAAGTGTGATAGCAGAGTGATTCCTGCTGAGGGAAAAGCTTCCCTGGAGGTTGTGTGTGAGCAGCCCCTGGAGTGGGTGATGTCCTGGTGGAAGTGGCCACATCCCTTGTGGGTGCTGCTTGCTCTGCTACCTGACAGTCTCTGCTGTGGACACACCTCTCTGCCAGATTTCCTGGTGGTGAAAATCCTCCTCGCCCTTTTGGCAGGAAAATGCCTTTCCCAGGGATGTGCTGGGACAGGATCCATGGGAGGCTCAGTTCATGCAGGCTCTCAGTGGCTGATGGAGCCATGGGAGTGGTGCAGGGGTAGATTCTGCACAGGAGGCTGGTGGTACTTCCCTGTGGGGTTATGGTGTGAGAGGGACAGGGTCAGTTCTGGCTCCCCCCCTGTTTCCTGTGACCCTGGGGAGGAGACGGGCAGGCTGGGCTCACGGGGGACCTGTCCAAGCTGGACAGTACCCAGCTCTTCCCTGCTCCTCACTGCTGTCCCTCTGTGTTCCTGCAGGAGCTCCAGGAGCAGCTGAGATGCTCAGGGAGGTCCTTCCCTGCAGGCCATAGCCCAGCCCTCCTCCCCTGGGCAGCACCCAGCTCCCAGGTGGGGACACTGGTGATTCCTTTGGAGCAAACTCTTCCTATCGCTGGATCAGGCCCAGTGCTCCAGGCAGGGCCAGAGAGAGTGAGGAGCTGCAGGCAGCCTCAGCAGAGATTCTGCAGCTGAGCCCAAGGCCCTTCTTGTGCTTTCCATGCTTTTTCTGGGCTCTGGGCCCCAGCCTGGCACTGGGTACACAGTTTGTCACCTACCTCTTCACCACCACTGCTTACATTTCCTCCACTCCTCCCTCTGCCTTCTTCTCATCACCTCCCGTACTCCCCTCATGGTTTCTCAGCTCTGTAGTTTTGAGGGGCCTGGCTGTGGCTGTGGAAGAGGCAGGGCTGGCGGGTGGCTCAGGCTGTCTGCTGTCAGGTTCTCTGAAGGAACTGTCCCCATGTCCCCATGTCCCCATGTCCCCATGTCCCCATGTCCCCATGTCCTCATGTCCTGGCCAGGAGCAGTGCTCACACTGGGTCCCAAAAGAGGAGACCACACCTGAGGGGATCTTCCCAGCAGCACTCCAAGGGGTGCCATGGGAGCTGGTCAGGGTGTCACCTCTGTGGTGCCACCATCCTTGCCTCCTCTTCTGCTATGTCCTCTTCTCTGAGGCATCCTGGATGGCTCCCAGCAAAGGTGGTGCTGGTGGGGTGCCCTGACATTGGTGGTGCTCTGAGACACCTCATCAGGGGTAGGGAAGGGGCAATGCTTCCTCCCAAGCAGGATGAGCCCAGGATTCATCCCAGGATTTCCTGCCTTCCTGTGCAGCATGGGACATGGTCTGGTTCCAAGGACAATGTCCCAAAGCCCCAGTCTGGCGAAGTCTTTGTGCACTGTTTTTGTGTCTCCCCCCTCCAGCTCTGACACCTCCACACTGCCGAGGCCCCCAGCGTCTCTGGGGGCTTTCTGTGTGCTGTGACTGTGGCAGGGACGTGCTGGGGCAGGGCTGCTCTGTGACCTTCTGGATGAGGTGTTTTCTGGGCTGGGCGCTCACAGCTGGATTCGGTGTCTTGTGCGGTCACTGCCCATCCTTGTCCGCCCCGCAGGCGACACAGCTGAGCTCCCTGTGTCTCTGTGGCCTTCCTGGGGCTCTGGGAGGGAGAACTGAATTCCCCCTCAAAAAACAAAACCTAGGAGAGCAGATCCCAGTGATGTTCCCTTTCTGGGGGTCAGAGCATGTGCCTCTGAGCTCTCCTGATCAACATCAAGCAGGAAAACCGACATCAGACCCCAGTGGCTGATACACTTACGGTTCACCAGTCGTGCTGAAAAGCCCAGGGAAAATGATGTGAGCTCAGCCCCTCTCTGGCTTCTCCTCCCCTGTGTGCAGTTGTCTCTCCATTATTTTCTTTATATGGAAAAACAAATTTGACCCAAATGTATTTTTTCTTTTAAATCTTTAAAGAATTGTAAGATAGTAGGGAAATGCTGTGATACCAAACTAAATTGAAGGCTTGCATTTTTATGTTTTCTGTATGTGCCTACATGCTCCAAAGTCAAGGCATAAAGCTCAGGTCTTGCAACATTGGTTTGTTTTGTTGGGTTTTTTTAAATCCAGCTCTTCAGTGGTTTCAGCACAAGTGCATCACAACTCTAGGTAAGGTTTAGCTGACCTATAATCACAGTTTTCAGCAAGTGAAAAATTTTTCCAAAAAATTTCACACGGTTCTGGGCAAAAGCCTCACAGAGGTGGAGAGGGAATTCCCTGTGGGACCTTCCAGCCTTCCTCCAGCACCTGACCCAGAACTGGGTGGTGTGAGGCTGGCTCAGGGAGACACCCAGGTGCTGCCATACACAGAGCAGGACCTGCTGAGTGCATCCTCCCCAGCAGGGCCTGGGCACACTCAGAGATCTCTGCCCACGCTGTGCACAGCCACTTGCTGTTGGCTGGTACTGGACACAGGAGGAGAGGAAGGCCCTGGTCTAGTGCAAGGTGACCCTGCCCACAGCAGGGGTTTGGAATTAGGTGATCTTTAAGGTCCTTTCCAACCAAACCATTTGGGGATCCTGTGGCACCTTCTCCAGTTCACCCACAGCCTCCTAAAGCAGCATCTCCTCACTGCACCTCCTGGCACTTCAAGGAGTGTTTGGACAACACTGTCAGGCACAGGGTGGGATTGCTGGGCTGTCCTGTGCAGGGCCAGGAGTTGGACTGATGATCCCTGTGAGTCCCTTCCAGCTTAGGGTATTCCATGGAAGACAGGCCTGGCAGACTGGGATGAGCCCTGCCCTCAGTGTGACACAAGGCACCGCTCCCAGTGCTGAGCTCACCTTGTGTGGGGCTCTGCTCCTTCCCGGATTCTGCATGTTTGCCCTCAAACAGGCACTGGTACCTAGACTGTGGCAGTGGATGGAGGTGAACTGGGACCCTGGAGCTTTGGCACTTCCTAGGAATGAAAACAAGCAGGCTGTGGATGCAGCCTGCCCAAGCAGGACACAGGCATGGGGGAAACAGACGGGGTTTCTGCCCAGAAGGGGATAAACGATGCAGGGAGATTCTGCTAAATTAAAAATATATATTTGTCTTTACTGGTACAACAGAAGCTAGGGGAGCAGGCAAGAGGAAAGTGAGAAAGCTTTATTTAATTAGATTATAAGGCCCCAAAGGCTTCAGACTCATAAAAAAAATGAATTGATTTTTGTAATTGAGGATGGGGTTTCTGCCAAGTGCTGCCTTAATGAGTATTTAGGTTTTGCCTCCTAAGTTAGCAGCACCAGGTGAGGGCAGCTATTCAAGGCACTCCTCAGCAGAGTCCTGAGCTTGGGAACAGGAGCTGCTTGCCTGCAGCTGGGAGTGTTAACCTGCCTTTCCAGGAAAAGACATCTTGTGTCCTTTCAGGGCAGTTCATCCACGTCTCTTGGTAGTCTCTCATGAAAAGCCCTCCCTCTTCCCCAGAACCCAGGAGGCATCTTTCTCCATGCATGGCTGTGGAAACTGAGGCACCAGATAATCACAGGGTTGTTTTTCCTCACAGAAGTAGAGAGAATTAATTTGCTGCAGCAGCTGAGGCAACTTCCTTTGGTGGCTCCTTCCCAGGGGCTGGTGGGAGAGGTGTGGAGCCCATGCTGGGCCACCCCTGCGTGGGAAGGTGCCTCTCCTGCAGGTGAAAGCACAGCACCTGAGCACAGTGAGAGGGGTTTGGTGTGTCCCAGCTGGGACCTGCCTCTGCAGGAGCCACAGCACACCAGGGAGGGCATTATCCCTCATCCCAAACCATAAGACTGCCTGGAAAGAGTAAGAGATTTTTATCCCAGCCTTTTGGACCTGCCTCCTCTCGCCCCTACAGGCTTCCTCCAGAGTCTTTTCATTTTTGCATACAAGAATGGGGAGAGTTCAGTGTGCAGAGGTGGCTTCAGGATTTCCTGTGTGCCCCCGCTGTGAGAACTGGGGTAGGTCCAAGAGGAGGTGATTCCAGAGTGCCTGGCAGTGATGTTGATCTAGAGCTGCCTGGGGACCAGGAGCAGAGTAACAAGGCCAGGGGAAAGGCAGGAGGTTTGGACGTGCAGGATCACAGCGAGATCACAGCTTGATAGCAACACCTAAAATGCAGATGTGTTACTATTACTGCCTTCGGAGGAGGGGAGCAGAGAAGTGGCCACAAAATTCCAGCAGCTCCTGGCAGATGTAGGGAATGGTCCTGTAGCAAAAGCCTGTGCTTTTGATGAGCTGGATATTTTCTGAAAACAGAAGAGCAGGAAATCCACTGCTCTCCAGATAACAGCAAACTGCAAGGAGTGCTCCTTGGGGACCTTGGGGACACTGTCTCTGTCGTGCTGCACACGGTAACAATGAGAGCTGGCCAGGGGCAGGCGCAGGGCTGCAGTCTGCACATTGTCTCAGGCTGTGTGCCCGCAGCAAACCCGGCTGCCCCTCCCCGTGTGCCACTGTGTCATTGGGTCACTGCCTGAGCAGCGCTGCTCTCCGGAGCCTCCCTCATCTTTACAGCACGCTGAGTTCTGGCAGGCCCCTCTGGGCTTCAGTAAAGCCTCAGTCCTGCCCATCATTCATCGGTTCCCAAAGTCATTGTCTGATGCCCAGATGAAATGATGTCTAAGGAGCAGGAGAAAAGCCCTGAGAACACCTAAAAAAGTCTGCTGAGAGGCAGAATGACCCTATTGCAGGCTGATGTAGCAGCTCTGCTCCATCCTTACCACAAAATCTAGTGCAGGGCATCTTGGAGGTCGGGAGAGCCTTTTGGTCCCAGAGCAGGTGTAATTAAAACACTGTCCTGGTGCAATGACATCACCCCGATGTGCTTTTTGCTCTTTTTGTAATTCTCCTGAGGAGAAGCAGCATCCTTGTCCCTGTAAAGCACCTTTCCATCAGTTTAGGGGTGTGCCTGTTAGAGTCCTTCCTCAGGGAAATCTCTCTCCTTCCACCGTGGTTATCCAGCACATCCATCAAGGGCAGATCCAGCCTCTGCACAGGAACTGCAAAATGGCTCCACCAGGGTTTCCCTTGCAATTTCTGGGCAACTTGCTCTGTTTTCAGAACAAGTCAGCTTCAACAGTTCAGGCTGCTCAGAGGCAGTGGTGCCTAGGGAGGCCAGGTGTGGCCGTGTCACAGTAAGATGTTCCTGTGGATGCGTTTGCAGCCCCAATATGTTTGGCAGGGCTGGGCAGGAGCCCCATGCTTTTCATGTGGGTGTTTGCAGCAGACGCACCAGAGCTGGGGTTCTGTCCCAGGCTGGGGGACAGAGAGCAGCAGAGTGAATCCTTCTGCCTGTAACACAAACTTCTAATGCAGATCAGACACAGCCTTTCTGCTGGCTCTGAGCCCTGGGGGCTGAGCTCAGCTGGAGATGCCTGCATTGGGGTGAGCTGAGTCTCCCTCAAAGTGCTTTTCCATGTATTCAAGCAAGTTCTGGTATATCCAAGTTCTGAGCAGCATCTCCTGTGCCATGTCAAAGATAATGATAACAGATCCTAACAGAGCAGCAAAATCCTGCTTTTCCTTTAGTGATTCCATCCTGGTCTGTAAGTTCTGAGAATAAATATGCAATTATATTTTCTGCCATTTCTACACCCTGCTGACTGCAGCCTGGGAGACTGAGCAGACAGCACATCACTACACAGGTGTGATGAAGACACCAAAAATGTAGGTGTGCCCTACACACCTACATTTTTCCTTGAGTGAAACGTGCTGGAGAAAGGAGAGAGTGGTCATGCTACTTGCAAAACAGACACATTTTCCAGAGAGCAGAATGAGTGTCACTCCTCCAGCATGGAAGGATGATGAACTGTTGGTGCCTCCTTGGTTTTCTACAGCCAACAGGCAGTTTCCAGAAGGTCAGTGATCATCTGTTTGCCTTTGAAAGATTTACTTAGCCCATGCTTCTTTTATAGGAATGTTTTCTGCAGTTTTGAAAGCAAAAGTGGAATTTTTCTGCTAAACCACATTACAAAAAGCCTGCTGAAGTGAGCTTATAGGCAGAGTATTCACTGGGAAAGGGCTGATGTTCACATCCTAGGCTGAGAAGGGGTGATTTTCCTACAGCACTGTCCTGAATGTGCCCCTGTAGTGGCTCCCTCTCTCCACTTTGCCTCTCAAATGTCTTGATTTGGTCCTGGTGACGTATTAAAGTCCCTTCATATTAGATCTCACGTTCTCAGGCAGTTCCTTGCAGGTCCTCTGGGCAGACAGCTTTATGCCCAAGTGGAGCTGCTGACTTTAGTGGAATTGCCACGTTTCGTGCCCTCACACCCTCTAATTTCAGGCAGGGAAGTTTCAGCCCTGTTGGCTGTCAGCAAATCTTGGCTGAGTCTGTGTTTTCAAGCCAAATAAGTGCATCTCAGTCTGATTTGTGTGAGGGAAGCTGTTCTTTTTTTCCTTCACTGAGATGAAAATAGAAAGTCCCCACTGGTGTGACAGCTACCCAGCTGTTCCCCTCACAGATGGATGACTCGCCTTGGGTCTGAAGTGGACACTGGTTGATCCCACGTTATGCTTTGCTTGCTGAAATCAGTCAGTGTAATTAGTCCTCTCTGGACTCTCCAGCAGCCTTTTCTGGACTCAAACATCTTCAGCAGTCAAGGTCTCTGCTACCTGTCCATGGGTGCCTTGTGGCAGTGCCCCTGGTTTGGAGGCCAGCTGGAATTGCAAGGCTGGCATGGGGACACTCAGGAGCACCCAGGAGTCCTGAAGCAGGTGTTCCTCTCGAGGCTGTGGGGACATCATGGTGTGCACAGAGCTGTGCTGGCAAGCAGAGATTCTGCTTCACTGATGGGCAGGGAGAGCCCTTGGAGAGCAGGGCTGAGTCTCTGCTGGGCAGAACAAGGACCATTCCTCTCTGCCAAGGGAGCCTGGTCACCCTCCTCACAGAGACTGAAGTGATTCCTTTTTACCTGGAGGCAGTCCATGGTGGAAATGCAGACCCTTTGAATGTCTGTAGATGTATATAATGCCATCCACAATGCTTGCTGTTCTCTTTCTCAGAGAAGGATCCCCTCCTTCATCCTCCAGCTTCCAGAGCAGCTGTCTCATTCACACTGATGCCAGCAGGTTGTTCCTGGTGGTTCCCTGTGGGTGAAGGAGTGCTGTGTGGAGAGAATGGGAGATTTCACACTCTCACTGACGTGTGAGGAGTTATCTGGTGTTGCAGGTTGCTGCACTTCAGCTTTGGACACCATCAGCTGGCTCCAAACCAGTGTTCTCTGATGTCAGCACCCGCAAAAGTCTGTTTGCTGTCGTCCTCCTCTCCTGACAGGTTTGGGAGATGCTCAAGAAGACTTTGCTCCCTGCTCTCTGGGGCACACTGAGCTCCCAAGGAGCCCAAGGCCCATGCCCAGCCATCTCTGCACATTCTGGGCATGTGGACTCATGGTGCTGCTGTCCCCACATCCCTTGGGCTGGAGGCCATTTGCACACATTGCCTACCAGCTTCTGTGGCCAGAGCACCTCTGTGAAAGCCTCATGTGTTACTGGTCCTCATCTCCAAGGTTTATGGATGTGTTGGAGTGTGAAGGGAATTTGCCTCCCTTCCAAACCCCCAGTTCATTCTGCGGTGCTGGTCTCCATCCCTCTGGATGTTTCTCCCATCCAGCAGGATGGGCTCGCCTGCTGCCTCCTGAAATCTTGCAGCGAGGCGTTGCATGGGTTTAGTGTAGACAGACAGCATGGCAGGAATTTCCTTTTCTGGGGTCTGAGTCAGCTGCCAGCCCTGTTTTATTATTTTGGGTACTGGGAGAATGTGGGGAAGGAGGATCAAGCAAAGGGAGGGAAAGAGAGGGGAAGAAGCTGTTTCCATTTATGGGTTATGAGAAGCAGTTGCAAGTCTTGTGGATTTTTATGGAAGGTAACCCTGGCTGTGGGGAAAGCTGGGTTTTAATGAATTCAATTACAATGCTGCACAGACCTCAGTGGAAAGGCCCCATAAACAGCTTGGTTTTATATAAAAAACCCAACCCTATAGACACTCACACTATAAACTCCCCCTCCAGAGAAGGTGAACACCAGAGCAGATAGGCCAGGTGAGGAAGGAGCCAGCTCTGAGCTGAGCCTAAGACCCCTGAAAACTCCTGTCTTGAATTGGACTCAACCCAACACGGACTCATTACAAGCTGTTTGTTCTGCACTAAGGCAAAGCTGGAGCCACTGGGACTCACCTGTTACCCAGAACAGGGATCCTTCTCTCAAGCTCTCCTCTGAGCTCTGGGAGCTCCCTGAAGCTGGGGTACCCGGGCACAAAAGGCCTTTTCTCTGCCCCTTTTCTCCACCTTTTCCCCCATGCCAGGAAAGAGCTGGCTGGGATCCTTTGGTGTCCCTGTGATCCCTCTGCAGCTGCAGCCTTGAGATCTGTGCCGTGGGCTCATGGCCTTGGGCTCCTGCAGCAACATCCACCTTGGCCAGACCCCTTAGTGGGGAGCATTGTGTTGGAGAGGCAGGAACAACACCCCTTGGGTGCTGCCCTTCTCTTTCCCCAGGATGCAGTAAAAATTTGCCCTCCTTTGCTGTTCCCTCTCTGGAGCTCCTGGTTCTCTCTGAGCCACAGAAGGATTCCTGTGACTTGCAGTGGGTTTCTGCAGGAGTAATCCACATGGCAAAGTCCCCAAGGGGGTCAGGGTTTGCTGTGCAGGAGGATCTCAGGATCAGACAGACCCCAGCAGCTGCAGCAGGATCTCTGTCCTCCCACGGTGAGGCTGTGATGCCTTGGATGGGGTTTGAGAGGAGCCTGTTCCAGGAGGATTGCAGGCCTGGCACGTTGTGTGGAGCACAAGGACGTTCAGGTGCATGCTCAGCCACACCCTGCACCTTCTGCCCCGAGCTCACTTCTCCTGGGACACCCACAGGCCTCACTGTCCCTGTGCTTTGGCCCAGTGTTGTGGAGGCTTTAGTGACTCCTGCCACGTCACCGGGATGTGAAATGAGGGTGCAGTCACAGAACCACAGCACCACAGAACTTCAGAACCACAGAAACACAGAATCACAGAATCAGAGAACCACAGAACCACAGAACCACAGGACCACAGAACCACAGGACCACAGAATAACAGAACCACAGGACCACAGAACCACAGCACCACAGGCCAGGGAAGGTTGGAAGGGCCCACAGGGGCCCACCTGGTGCCCCCTCCCTGCTCCAGCAGGGCCATCCCAGAGCTCAGGGCACAGCAGTGTGTGCACACAGCTCTGCAACATCCCAGGGAGGGACACTCCACAGCCTCTCTGGGCTCTGCTCCGGGCTGGCACTGCCCAGGGCAGAAGTTGTGCCTCCTGTGCCTCAGTCCCTGCCCGTGGCTCTGGGGCCATTGCTGGGCCTGGAGCAGAGCCTGGGCCTGGAGCAGAGCTTGGGCTGCTCTGCCCTCCCTGCACACAGGGACAGACACAGGGACAGACAGGGACAGACAGGGACAGACAGGGACAGCCAGGGGCACACAGAGACAGACAGGGACACACAGGGACAGACAGACAGGGACAGACACAGAGACAGACAGGGATACACAGGGACACACAGGGACAGACACAGGGACAGACAGAGATAGACATAGGGACAGACACAGGGACACACGGGGACAGACACAGGGACAGACAGACAGGTACACTCGGGGACACCCAAGAGCACCCAGGGAAACACAGAGACACACAGGGACAGACAGGGTCACTCAGGGACACATGGGGACAGCCAGGGCTGAGGGTCCCCCTCAGCTGGGGCTCCTCTCCAGGCTGAGCAGCCTCAGCTCCCTCAGCCTTTCCTGGGCACGGAGATGCTCCAGGCCCTTCCTCAGCTCCAGGAGCCCCAGGTCCCTGCTGTGCTGGGCAGCCCAGAGCAGGACACAGTGCAGCCTTTCACCCCTTTGCACAGGCTTGAAATCACGATTCTGATTCCCCTCAGTCAGGTTTGCATGGTGCACACGCAGGGCTGGAGGAAGGCTCCGTGCCCACAGTGCTGCCCAGCCAAGGTGTCAGCACGAGGAAAGGAACATGCAAAAATTAGTAAAGATATTCTTTTATTTTTCCCTGTTTTAATAACTGCAAAAGAGTGCAAGCAGGAAAGCTGTTAAGGATTTTAAGATTCAGCTTTATTGTTTTCTATAAGCAAAAAGCTGCTGTTGTTTCCCCAGGATGAAGTTTAGCAGGAGCCATTTGGATCTCAATGTGTCCTAATTGCTCTGGGGACTCTAATAAAAATTCAAAATAAGGAGCTGTAGGATTTGGTTTCAAGAAAACTATGTTCCTTGCATAGTGATTTCTGATTACCCAAAGACTCTTTTTTTAGCATGTAGCTGGTTTATTTTAATCTGTGGGATAAGTTTTATCCACGGCCTCTTTTCCACACTGGAAGTGAAGGGTGCAGGACCTGCAGTTTGCACTGGCAGAGATGGATGGAAACCACTGGGACAGCATATTGCCCATGAGCAATGGCATCAGTGCTCCAGGGGCTCTGCAAATTCTGGAATTCAGTGTGTGGCTGAGGGCTCAGCCCAGCCCTGCCCCTCGCTGCCTGGTCTGCAGGACAAATGCTGCAGGTGATTTAGAACTTGGTGTCATCAGGGAGGGACCCCTGGACAGAGCAGGGGGTGATGTGCAGAGCAGTTTGGTGCTGCACAAATCTTTGGTGTGCCCACACCGTGAGTTCACTATGCAGTGCTGCTTTCTCTGTGTTCAGACTGTAAGAGTGATAGAAGTAAAAGAATTAGAGAAAATCCAGGAAAAAGTAGTCAAAATATTTAGGAGAGTGGAGAAGTTGTCTTTTGAGAACAGGTTAAGAAGGCAGGGTCTACAATCTGGAGAGGCTGATAATGATATGATTGAGGTTTCCAAAATCATATAAAAACCAAGCCCATGGGAGAAATAAATGGGGATTTTCACAATGAGAATGGTAGAAGGTTTTTATTTTCAGCCATGTTGAAAGGGCAGAGGTCAAAGCAGAGACATAAGAAGGAAGAAATGTGCTTCAGAAAGAAGAACCATGGCTGTGATCTCTCCATGTCTCTACAGGACAGTCTCTTCAAAGAGCCCTGACTGTGCCCATGTGTGTGACACCTGCCTTTTATAAATTCACTGGTAAGTCAGGCCATAAAAGTACATCCATCCCTGTCCTGCAGCCACGCTGTGGATGGGATCTACAGCCTGGACATCAGAGGGATGGGATCTACAGCCTGGACATCAGATGGCTGCTGGGCACATCCCATTCCTGCTCACAGGGGACAGGAACTCGGAGCATGTGGTCCATCACAGCAAAGGATGTCATTATAGGCATTTTAGCCCAAGAAGTTCAGCATCTCTTCCAACCCAAACCATTCCATGATTCTCTTTTCACGAAGGGAATGGGATGCAGAGCAGCAAGGATAAGCAAGACTGCTGCAGGAAGCAGCCCAGCTCAGCGTGAACTTGAGGAAAGGCACATGCTTGACTAAGCAGCAGAATTCTTCTCCAAGCCTTCCTGTGTCCCAGCAGCCAAGTGGTTACACAAAACTGAAGTGGGAGCCTTTCCAGTTCGTAACGCAGGGAAGAAAATTAAAAATAAATCATTTCCCACCAGCCATTCAGCTTCAACAAAAGCTGGGACACTTCCAGAGCCAGTCCCTGAAAGAGCTGCTGTGTGGTTTCCAACCCCTCACAAAATCAGGACAAACTTTGATGCATCTCTGCCCGGCCTCTTTGGGACCAGTGCTTCCCTGCAGTGGATGCCAGCTCAGTTGTGCTGGTCCCACTACAAATCCAGCATCATCCCAAAGCAGATGATGGGGCATTTCTGCTCTCCTTCCCTCCCAACCAGCCCTGCCCTGTCTCCTCCTGGCCCAGGGTCTGTGCAGGACCCTGGGCAGAGCAGGGAGTGAGGGCTGTCCTGAATTGCTATCCTGTGGCACTGGAAGCTCCCAGTGATGAGCTGGTGCTGCTGGAAGTCTGATAGATGAAGGTGATAGGTGTTGGCTTGCTGAGTCTGGCCTGAATCTCAGGCAGCACGAGATGGCCACAGGGATGGGGTCCTCAGTCCCTTCAGCCTCTGTGCCATCTCTCCCACCAAGCCCCAGCTCTGGGAAGGAGATGGAAAGGCCATGGTTAGCCATGGATCATGGATATCTTGGCTTCCCTTAGCCTCTCCCACAGCAATAATGTGCTTTTTCTAGCATGAACCCATGTTCCTCTACTTCTGTGGGCCTTACAGAGCTGGTCTGCTCCAAATCATGGAGCTCCTGCTTAACGACTGTCTACAGCTCACAGGGCCACACCATCCATTGTTGTGACCAGTCCTGGCTGGGATGTGTGCCAGTCATCCTCTTTTCTTGCCAGACCCTTTTTTGAGTGCTAACCCCAGTTACGTCTGTGGGAAGCTGGGAACACTGGACATGCAAGGGTGCCCACCCTATTCCCAGGACCTAGGGAAGAGCAGTCACTTGAGGGGGTGCCTGAGCCTGCAGAAAGGGCAAGACTTGTGAAAATCCACTGATGGGAACCCACATACCACTTTTCAGCCCCCACCTGCTTCACAGAGCATTTTGCAAAGCAGAAACAGAAGGAAATGAGGAGGGACTTGGGGAATGTCATCCTGCAGCCCGAGGCAGCCAGGCTGTACAGCTTTGGGACAGTCAGAGGAGCCCCAAGGGCCCTCTGAACACCCCTCCATCCCTTGCCCCAGTGCTGCAGAGTGTCCTCTCCCCACAGCCCGGTTGAAGCTCTGGCAGCTTCAGAGGCTGAGCTGCACTTTGGTGCTTTCCAGAGTAAACAGAATGGTGTGGAGAGTCTGGGTTTGGGCTGTGTCCAGAGCTGGTGACCTCTCAGCTGTCTGCTGGAGGCAGATGTGGACAGTTGCAACCAGCTGTTCCACCATTGCTTGTCTTCCAGGTTTCCCAAACTGTGGCCTCACAGCCTGTCTGCTCCTCCCTTTGCTCATACACCTTCCCCACACAGGTGGGGAGGCAGCAGGAGGAGCTGTAGGGTGGGAGAGATCCTCTGCAGCTGACGTGGGATGAGCTGGGAGTGTGGCAGGAGCTGGCTGCATGACTGCAGTACAAGGCATCGCCATGAGGAGCTGCGATCAGAGCCACAGATGGTCACAATCCAATCTTGCAGCTCCTCTGGACATTCTGGGAAGCCTCAGCCACTCATAACCTCTGTGTGCTTCAAGTGACTGTCACTGCAAGCAAAAATCAAGTGGTTGTTGGTTTGTTGGGAGTTTGTCACGGGTTGCTACACCCTCAGCTTGTCTGCAGACCCCGGGTGCACACAGCAGCCCCCAGGCAGGTGTGTGCAATGGAGCAGGGATGCAGTGGGAGACACACCATCCTCAAGGGTCAGGAGGCTGCAGGAGGCCTGGATTTCTCCTCCTGGCTGTGCTCAGCTCCCAGTTTTGTCACACTGGGAGCTGATGGTCTTCCCAGCTCAGCAATAGTCTGTGCACACATCCTGCCAGGGCTTCCCTGGTGCCTCCTCTGCAGCAGGAACACGGGCCAAGGAGGAACATGACTAAGGCTTTAACTATTGATTCCTCAGCACTCCTTCCAGACCACAAACATTCCAGCAAGGCTTCACAGAGGGGGAAACAGTAGTATAATGCTTAACAACTGTAGTAGTTTATATGTAATAAAAATGGTGGTGGTTTTTTTCTTTTAATATAAATAATGGAAGTTACTTAAAGTTAGGAGGGATGGCTGGGACACCACACTAAGGCTTGCCAACATTTCTTACTCAGGCTCATCTCCTAACTGCTTTTAGTTTCCTGTTTTCTGGTTGCATACAGCTGTGCCAAGCTTCAACTACTGGACTGGAATTCAGCTTGGGTGGTTCCTACTGGAGTTTTTGGATGGATGGCAGGGAGATGGAGCATTTCAGCTCAAAGCCTTTTGGCTGTTTTTTAAAAAAATTCACTTAAAACCCCCACATTATTCATCTCCTCTTAAGAAAAAGGCCTGCTGGAAAGTTTTGCTGGAAAGATTCCTCCAAAGATTTCAGCAGTGACTCTGTGTTGCACGTCTTCCATGTCTGTGTTATACCTCCACTTTGAGAAAGTCCAAATTTGGCCCATGTTAGGCTTTCAGTGTTTTTGGGGATCACAGTGTGGTTATGCTCAGGACGGTGTTGGTAGTTTTGCAAGTCAGTTCCTGGAGGATGCTGCATTGGTTTGGCCTGCTCTCAGGGCATGGGAACACCAAGTGTCTGGGGCTGATTTTCTCTCCTGGATTTGGTGGGAGAGATTTACAGTTTTCCCCCTTAATTTGGGATGGCAGATGAACGGGCTAGAGGAGACCTGGCCCACATGTGTGAACCTGAGGACTGTCCCAGGGGCTTGTTTTGCCCTCCCTTGGGAGGGTTCAGCTCCTGCAGGTGGGATCCTGAGCTGCAGGAGGCTGATGTGCTGGTGACCCAGGAAGTCTAGCCAGCCTTTCTCTTGTCAGGCTAGTGGAGAATGAAGCTGAAGGCCTGCAAGGGCAGCCCAAGAGAGGGTATAAGCAGATCCCTCTGCAGGGACTCAGCACAGACATCTGCTGCCAAGCTGCTCCATGGGCTCTTTCCAGCCACTGGAAGGCAGGTGGCACATCTGGGCCCTGATCCACCCATCACCTCTAGCAGCACACAGGCAGTGGTGTCCCGTCTTTCTGTCTCCATCAACTCTGTGCAAGTCTGGCCTGTGAGCTCGGGCAGTGTCTGCAGGGGACACACCATCTATGGTGACCTGACATGCTCCCTCAGCTTGGGGTCACCTCGGGGGGCGCATCACTGTCCATCCCTGCATTGTACAAAACACTCTGCAGGAGAAATGCTGCTACATCAATCACTTTGACAGCTCGGGTTTGCTTGCATGTAGCTCAAAGACCTTTAACGTGGCTCTTTGTTGGTGGGGCTGAGGAGGGGTTGTTGGGGGGATCAGTCCAAGACTCAGGTATCTCACTCTATGGGTCTGAGGGGTGAAATTGGACCTTCTGTGCGCTCACATCGACAGGTTGCTTCTGAAACCTGCAACCACAGGGTCCCTTTACTCCACCTTAGCTGGCTGGGGGGCTTTGTGAGGAAAGAAGCCCCATGTAAGGAATACTCTTGCACTGCCCTGTCTGAAAACTCCAGAGAACCAGAGCATGCTGAGGAAAATGCACTTGCTGAGGAGTCGTAGCATGGGCCTGGGAAACAGCCTGATGAGGAGCAGCAGCAGGGTGGCAGGAAAGCAGCAGGATTCTCCTCTCTGTCCTGGGAGTCACTTTCTCTGATGCTTTGTTGCAGGCAGGGGCCGTGCAGGGATCGGGAGCGCCGGGCTGCGATAGGTGCGGCGGTGCCGCGCCGTGACAGCGAGGGATGCACACGGACACACCCGGAGAAGAGGTAAAACCGCCAGCCCTGCCTCCAGGAGGGACCTGCCCCATCTCAGCACTGTGGCACCCGCAGTCCTCAAGGAGTGCTTCACCCCATGCAGGGCTCTGGACTCCCCAGCCCATCACACCTCCCAGCTGTGGAGAGCAGGACGTGGAGAACACGCGGGATGTGATCCCCAGGAGTGCCTGGGCTGTGGGACAGGAGCAAAGGCAGGAGTTGGGGTTCCCCTTGGGATCTGTCTTGCTCAGCAGCAGCTCATCATGTACCTACGTGGATCTGCCCCTACCCAGGCCACTGAGGGGTTTTGGGTCCAAATCCCTCCTGTCCCTTCTCAGGTGCAGAGCAAGCAGCAGGGAGGGTCTGCTGACCTCTCCACAGGGGTGAGAGCAGAGGCAGCTGCAGTTCTGCACCCCTCGTTAACAAGAACTGGTAGAGCCCTGACCTGGCCAAGAAATCAGTGATTTTACTGCTAATAGAGGCTTCAGCTCAGCAAGTGAGAGCACCCAGTGTTGCTGAACCTGGGCACCCTCCTGGCTGCTCAAAGGTTCACTGAGAGGGAAACTGAGGCAGGGAATTTGGATGATCTGCTTCAGATGTGCGTTAGGAACTGAGTTAGGGGAGAACCCCAGAGTCCTGTCTGCCTGCTGGCACTGATTAGCCAGGCGTCCTGTGCAGCGGAATCACAATCACATCACCAAATGGTTTGGGTTGGAAGGGACCTCAGGGATTATCCTCCAACATCCTGCCAGGGGCAGGGACACCTTCCACTGTCCCAGGCTGCTCCAAGACCTGTCCAACCTGGCCTTGGACACTGCCAGGGATGAGGCAGTCACAGGTTCTCTGGACAGCCTGTGCCAGGGCCTCCCTACCCTCACAGGGAAGAATTTCTTCCTAATCTTTAATGCAGCCCTGGCCTCTGTCAATGTGAAGCCATTTGCCCTTGTCCTGTCACTTCATGCCCTTATCAAAGTCCTTCTCCAGCTCTCTTGGAGTCCCTTTGGGTTCTGGAATGGGCTCTAAGGTCTCCCTGGAGCTTTGTCTCCTCCAGGCTGAACAGCCCTATAAGGACAGATAATATTTTAAAAACATCTGTGAAGACACATATTGCTTAAAACCAAAATCAGCTGTTACAACGGCTCAGCCTGTGTGCCATGCAGAATCCTCCTGCTTCCAGAAGAGATCATTTCTGGTGGCACTTGACTGCAGCTGTGGGAGGGTCATGATGGAGTAAAGCTTGCAGCACTGTGGGGCTTGTAAGACTTTGCATCAATGGGTCTATTTGCCAATAAAGTGCCTTTTTGTCAAAAAAACCCTACTTATATCAATGCAAAATGGTGTCCTTCCTTTGCCCTACAGAGAGAGCAGCCCAGGGAATATTCAGTCAGGACACTTTTGCCAGGGTTTTAGCTGGCAGCTTGTGACACCCTTCAGCAGTACGTGTGTTTTGGGAAAGGAGAAGTGGTGCTCTGGCAGGCAAGATGCTCTGCAGAAATGCTAAGCCAGCAGGGAGACTCACACAGGTTGGCACAGCACAGCTGCCTAGAACGGTTAGAAAAGAATAAATCATGCTTATTGCCTGTTTCACCTATTTCTCCTGTTTCTGGAGGGCAGGGAAGAGCATCCCTGCAGGGAGCCCGGGAAGTGCAGCCGTGCCACGTTCCTGTCCCTACCAGCCTGCCAGACACATCCCCTGTTCTGGGCCCCTCTGGGGTGATGGGAGCAGCAGGAAAGGTGGGTGTCTGACCTCAGTGGCTCAGCACCACCACAGCAGCTCTTCCTCTCCCATCTCACTGCCCTGAGTCGGGGCACTGGGCCTTCAAAAGCACCAAGCACCAGAACAGTCCTTCCCTGCTTTTACACTGAGGATGTGAGGTGGGGCGGGGGCTTCAGCCTGCCTTTGTGATGCCCACGCCGCGGTTTCTTTTCCCTTGCAGGTAGTGCCGAGGCTGAGCTGAGCGCTGGGACAGCGAGCGGACCATGAGCGAGAGCAGCCCCGTGCCATGGCCCGCCGGCGCTGAGGGCGAGCCGCCCTCCCCGGGCCCGCCGCCGTCCCCGCCGGCCGGCAGCGATGCGGACGAGCAGCCGGGCCAGCCCGCGGAGCCTGCCAGCGGGAGAGCCAGCCCCCGGCACGATGCTCAGCCCTCCCGAGAGGAGGGGGAGCGCGGGCACCAGCGGGACGAACATCTGGGAGCGGTGACAGAGGCAGGCGAGAGGCTCGGCGGGCAGGGCGGCCCTGCGGACCGGGCAGCGCTGGCCAACGGCGGGGACGCCGCGCTGGCCGCGGGCCCGGAGCGGCCGCGGGGCCGGGACACACCCGGGGCGGGGGACAGCGGCTCCCACCGCCCGCACACGGCCAGCGGGGCCCTCAGCAAGGAGCGGTGGCACAGCGTGCTGGGATCCTCGGAGGCTCTGAGCGCTGACGAGGCGGAGGAGCAGTTCGGGTGAGTGCGGAGCCGCCGTGAGGTCGGCTCGGTGCTGGGGGGTGTGTGTGTGTTGTTTTCGAGGCTCCTCGGTTCGAGTTACTCTGCTCCGTGTGTAACTCATCAGTTTAAGGAGCTGCAGCTGCTCTCATGGCTGACTGTGGCTTTCTACTCCTGTTTCTCTTTGGGTTTCTCGCACATTTTTTCCGTGTTTGTAACTTTTTACTCGTTTTCTTCTCTGGGCTTCTCACAGTTTTTTTCCTGTTACAAATGCACAAAGCTGTGATTGCAGCAGTGTCTGCTCAGAGTCACTGAAGTGAAGGGGAAGTTTTTGGGATCTCGAGAGGAGCTGGTTGTGCTCGATTTGGGGGTGTCCCACTTGCAAAGTGGAGACTGAGCTGCAGCACTAAGGGCAGAGTTACCTGAGGTAACTTAAAACAAGCACAAGAGCCTGGGGATGCCAGAGAGCCAGGCTTGTCTGGGAGGCTGGTGTGCCCTGGCAGTCCCTGGCAGCGTGGCTAGCTCTGGCGGTCCCTGGGCTAGCAGGTGGCAGCTGTGCATCTGACAGGGCACAGCACTGAGCTTTGCTCTCCACTGCACCTGTGGCAGGTGTTACCAGCTCCTGGGTGACAGGCACAGCAGTGTGGGACAAAAGGTACACAAGTGTCATCCAGCTCTCAAGTGCCTGAGACAAACCTGCATGAGTGCAGTGTCCCTCAGTCCCTGAGTCCTCTTTTCTGGCAGCCTGGCTCACAGGAGACTTCTCCAGGCTGGGAGCACCCACACTGGTGTGGTGTCCACAGCTGATTTTATGCCTCTGCAGGTTTCTAGACCTCCATGGGACTCTGCAGGCTGGGGGCTTAGGGGGAATGACAGGTCCCTGGGATGAGGAGAGGTTCTTCCCATGCCATTCCTGCAGGAGGGGTATGGATGCCTCCCTCCCTTTGCCACCAGAAATCAGCCAGGGCTCTGTGTTGTAGCAACCCGGGGTTGATGCCTGCTGTGAATTTTACAGTCCTGCCTGTGCACCTACCCCGGGGCAGGAGAGATGCTGCAAATCAGGAGGGGCTGAAGAAGAGCAGCAGGGGTTGTCCCAGAGGAGTGTGGCCTTCTGAAGAGGAGCTGTGAAGGGACAGGGTGGGCAAAGTGGCCTGGGGATCACCTCCTAGCTCCAGCCCCGTGCAGGCTCCATGCTGAGCTGCACGTTCCACACACTGTCTGGAGCGTGGGCAGCAGAGCTGGGCTGGGCTGACAGCAGGCATCCCTCCTGCTTTGTTTCTCTGCTGTTGAACAGGCTTCTCTCTAAAAAGCTGGTGGCTTGTTTCACTCAGGAGCAAGAAGCAGCACACTGCTTCAAAAAGCACAACGGCAGGTGCTGCAGAGGAAGCGTCCAGGGCAGGCTGCTGGGAGCCCGGGGAGCCTGTCCCCAGCAGGTCCCATGAGCCCCGAGAGCTATGCAGTCAGGTCTTGGATAGCTGCAAGTCTCTCAGGTTTCAGGGGAATCAGATTTGCCTGGTAGGTGGCTCCCTGGCAGAAGCTGCGAGTTCAAGAGGAAGCTAAGGGTGGTCAGAGAATGCTGCTGCAATCACTGGAAGTGCAATTATTTTAAGGTACCAGGGCATGAATTGGTAGAAGTGGCAGGCTGAGGATTTGGAGATGATGCAACCTGACTGGGGTCTGCATGCAGAGTCCGTGATCTTGTGCTCTAAACATATTCACTTGGATAGCAGAGGAGTCTTTTGGGAGGCTGAATGCACAAGGGACAAGTCACACGCTATATTCAAAGCAGAAGGGCAGCTGGAAAACTTCTGGGACACAGCTGAGGACTGGGAAAGCACTCAGTGCCTGCAGATCGGGTGAGCTCACTGTGTGGGAGCTCATCAGGGCTTTGATCACCTATCTTTAGGGTAAAGGGCAGGAATGTGGCTGGGCCAAGCACAGCGTGGAGCTGCTCTGCCCTGACCACAGGGACTGTCCAGCTCTCCTGGGTCAGTGTGGGTCAGGAAGAAGTGGCAGATGCACCAAGACACCAGGAAGTTGCTGTCATCCTGCATCACCTCTGAGTTTCCCCATTTTTTTCTTTACTCCCCTTCGGGGAATAGCTGTCTGGGTACAGGAGAACCTGGTCTGATGTTTTACTAATGAGCAGTCAACTATCTGTTCCTGATGACAAATCATTTGTCATCATCTGCATGTTGCTGCTTGTATGATGCATTTTCTCCCTGAATTTTAAAGTACTTTACAAGAAGGTGTTGAGACTTGCTCTTCCCACTGGAATGGAGAATTAAAGGGGGAAGTTATCCAATGTCATCACTCCATGGTAGAGCTGGAGAAAGAACCTATGATTGTCCTCATGAAGGTAGGTTAGGGCATCTATGCAGGAAATGGTTGGTAAAAAAAGTCAGGGAAATAGAGCCAAAGACTGAGTGTTTGTGTTGCAGTTTGCACTAACTGAATTCCTTTTTCCCCTTTCTGGTTTATCCCATGGCATCTATTGTGTGTCAGAGTCCCATTTTCCTTTCCTTTCACCTTCTCAGATGCCCCCAGCGTTGGCCCTGCTGATCTCAGGGAGGTCACAGCTTTGCAGTCCAACTGTGAGATCCAGTTAATGATACTCTCTGCTTTCAGCCCCATGAACTCATGGAAAAAGAGCAACATTTTTAACAGAGAAATCCCCACCTTTTGCTTGTAGACACCCTCAGCACCTGCAGTTTTGGGACTGCGGCTTTTGCCCACACATTTCCTCCCATGGCAACATACAGCTGTCAAAAAATTCACATTCCATCAAATAAAGTTTCAGAAAAACTTTGCAGAAAGACTGCAGTGCAGAGGCAAGACAGTCCTGGTTTCCACCGTGTCTGTCTCTGGCAGGATCCACACTCCACCAACACAGCAAATTTGTGATGGCAAGTTGAACATGAGTCAGGAGTGCCCTGGAAGCTGGGGGGACAACCATGTCCTGGGGGGCATCAGGCCCAACATTGCCAGCTGGGCCAGGGAGGAATTGTCCCACTCTGCTCTGAGCTGGGGTGGCCTCACCTCGAGCCCTGGGGCAGTTCTGGGCACCACAATATGAGGAAGACCTAAAGGTGTCCAAAGGATGGACATGGGGATGGTGAAGGGCCATCAGGGGACAAGTGTAGGGCTGGAATATACAAGGTCTGTGGTGTGAGCAGTTAATAGAAATGGTTCTGTACAGGGTATTGAAAGAACAGGGCTCTCTTCCCTGGGATTATGGCAATGTGGGACCTGCCAAGTTATAACCAGGAGGTTATTCTGGCACTGGATCTAGTAGCAAGTGTCATATGCAAAAGTCTCCAGTTCAGAGCTCTGGCTTTTTACTGGAACATGACCAAATTAAGGGCTGACTGGGCCTCTGGGATTGCTCATCACAAAACTGTTCTTTTCAGCTCTAGAATCTTGTAACAAAATTGGGAATCAATCTTTCTGTTATACCACAGAAAGATCCCAAGGGCCATTATCACAGCAGCCATTTCTGCCTCTTCTCTTGCCTCCCAGATCCAAGTGGAACAGAGCAAGAATCGCCTTGACAGTATTTTCTACATTTCTCCTTTTGGTCCAGGTTTGCTTCTGGAGATGCCAAGCTGAGCTGCAGTGATGATGACAGGGAGCATTTCCAATTCAAGGACATCAGGGATGGCTTCAGCTCGACCTTCGAGAAGATTGTTGAGTCTGACCTTATGAAGGGCACCTACTACAGCAGCCTGGACTCTTTGGACGTGCTCTCCCTGACAGACGAGACAGACAGCTGTGTCAGCTTCGAGGCACCCCTCACCCCGCTGATCCAGCAAAGGGCCAAGGAGAGCCCCGAGCTCTTGGAGCAGAAACTGGCAGCCCAGCAGAGAGAAGCCCTCCAGCACATGGCTGCTGATAAGCAGGAGCAGGGAGCAGCCAAGGCAGCAGAGGGGGATTTTGGGAGCCCTCTCAGACACTCCATTACCAGCAGCAGGTCAGAGAACGTGCTGAGCCGGCTGTCCTTGAAGAGTATCCCAAATGGCTTCCACGTGGAAGGGCCAGAGGAAGATGCCACCAAGATCATCAACTCCATCAGGTAAGGCAAGGGGGCTTCTTGGGCAGTGGCTCTTTTGCTTAGGAGATCCCAGTGCAGCAGCAAGGCTCAGTGGGCATGACTGAGTTGGAACTGCTCTTTCACCCCTTGTGCTTCCTCTCATGTGCTGTTGTGGCACAAAGGCCAAACACCAGCAGGAAAACTTTCACCTGCACCTGCAAACCCTTGGCAGGCTGGGGATGGTCAGCTGCCCTCCCAAATGCCTCTGAAGTGCAGGGAAGACTCAAGGTTTCACTTAGGACAGGGTATCCCTACAGAAGCTTCCCCAAAGGTTCTTCTACAGGCAATGAGGAGATCAGCAGAGACTTCATTCATCCTCTGCACCAGCTCAGACCCAAACTATCACCCCTGGGAGGCAGCAGCTCATTTGTAGGGCACTTCCCTGCATGAGGAAGCCAAGTGATGAGCAACCAGGTCAGGGGAGAGCTGGAGCAATGTTTTGTGTCCAGCTATCAGGCCAGCAGTGAGTCACACTGCTGGAAATGCATGAATTGGTGCTGTAAATGGCCTTGGGCAGACAGATAAAGGGCTGTATGCCCACCTGGATGGTGCCAGCAGGGTTGCTCAGAGCACTGTCTGTGGGCACAGCCACGAGGCCAGCAGGCAGCTACAGGGGAGCAGCTCACCAGTAAAAGCTGGTCTGATGCCAGTCCCACTGACATGATCTGTGCAAGTGCAGTTTCTCATCCTCAGCAAATAACCTGAAGAGCACAGCATCTATCCCTAGGATTTCCTGGATGTCCACGGCTTGGAAAGAGCTTGGGACCCCCAGTGGGGAGAGAGGAAGCTTAAAAGGTGTTGAGGCTGCTTACTTTGGTACATCCTTTCTCAGGGGGGAGCCACCCTCTCTCCAACCTTTTCTACCAATTTGGAATTGCACTGCACTGTTTAATTCAAGCTGAAATGAGGGAGGGTTCATCCATTGCCCACTTCACAGCCATATTGCTGCTTTTTCATACTTCTTCTTGTGGGGGCACGAAGGAATCAAAAAGTGGTGTTTTTGGTGGGTTTCCTCAAGCTCCTTGAGTGTTTCCTGTCTCTGCACAGCGACGCCAGCCTGAAGGACACCCTGTCCGACTCGGACTCCGACATGGGCAGCACGGAGCAGCTGGACCAGGGCAGCACGGACACGCTGGCCAACGGCTGCAGGGCGGACAGCGAGGCTGCCAAGAGGCTGGCAAAGCGCCTCTACAACCTCGAGGGCTTCAAGCGCTGCGACGTGGCCCGGCAGCTCGGCAAGAAGTACGTGGGGACAGCCCTGGGAATGGGGGCACACAGACACGGGGCTGGGGGCACTGCTCCTGCTGGGAGGGCAGGAAAGGGCAGGAAGGGCCGAGCCTGTGTGCTGGGTGGAGTCAGGGCTGATGGAGATCTTCCAGGTGAAGCTGGAAGCCCAATGCCCTTAAAATACGAATCCTACAAGCTGCCTGTAGTATTGGGCAGTAAATGTCACAAGCTGCTGCCCACCAGAACCAAGAGCTGCCTTCCCTTAGGAAGAGCCCAGAAAGACTAAAGCAATGCCTGAAGGGTTTGGGAGCCAGAGCTGCCTCTGCACTGGGCTCTCTGCCACTCCCCAGGTTTTTCATGTCTGCACCCCAAAATGTTCTTGCTGCAGAGCCTCCCAACCCAGTGTGTACGAGAGTAGGAAGGGTTTTCTGGAGAGCCAGAGACACACAGGGCAGTCCAGGCTCTTCACCTGGTAAATTTGTCTGGGTAAGGCAGAAGGGAAATCAAAAAATATTCAAAAGTGGGAGAGTCACAGAGATTTCTAAGAGACAGAGTAACAGTAACAAGTGTAGCAGTAACAGATTATTTTAGGATGCCAGTGGGTGTGAAGGCACCAATCCCCATCATCCTTCGCCTGGATAGATATAACCTGTGTTGCTGGGATTTTTTTTTTCCTTTTTTTTTTTTTTTTTGTCCTTGGAATGTCTCCCCCTGCCCGATCAGCAGAACACACCTGTCCCTCAGCAAATACCCACACTCTCAGTACCAGGGCTTGTCTTCATTCCCAGCTCAGTGCTGGGACAGAAAGAGCCCAGGAATTGTCTGCTAGAGAGGCTCTTTGCATCACCTGCCATCACCCTCATTCCCCTCCTTTGCTGAGGTTCCTGTAGCAGGTGCATTGCTGGTTGCTCTTGCCCCAGGTGTGTAACATCCTTCTCCTTTCTTTCAAATTTGCCATGACAGCTCACTCAGGGGGGGAGGTTTCAAGCACTGGTTTCTGAGTCTGTCCCTTTGCTATTTCCTGCAGTCCTCACTCACACCTGCAACCCTCACGCCTTGGGAGGCTGTTTGGTGACCCACATCTGGAAATCCACACAGCCTGGGAAGTAAAAGGGTTGTTCTCATCAGCTGGGTTCTGACATCTGAGCCATTTCCTGACATGAGACCTAAACAGAGCTGCAGACTCTTGGATCAGGGAGGTGAATTGGCAGAGCAGAAAAGGAAATAGGGTGAAGATAGGTATTTATAGGTATTAATAAAGGTATTAAGTCAGTCTTGCTCACTTAAGACAATGAAAGACCAACCTATAGTGCTGGGAGCAGACTAAGTTTAAATAATGCTTTCAGGCCAGCTCTATGTAGGAGGGCTGTACAAAAAGTGAAATCTCATTTTACCACTTCTTTTTTCTTTGTGATAATTGGCAATTAAAAAAAAAAAAAAAAGTAAACCAAAGCCAAAACTATTCATCGTTGTCAAACAGGCAGAAAAGGCTTGACAAAGAAAGAAATGCAGGCTGAATATCTCCCCACAGTTTGCTCCCATCTGCCTCAGTTGTGTGAAATCAACCTAAAAGCCAGAAATTACCACTGTCCCACTGAAGGGAAAATGTTTGGGCAGCTGAACACTCCATGGAAGACTCTTTTTTTTTCAGTGTGGCCCTCTCAGCTCCAGCAGTGCCCACAGCCACTGCTGGTGCTGGGTGGAGGTTGAACTGTGCCGGGCTGTGAAGGTGGCAGTGCCAGGCATTTCTTTGTTGGGTTTCCCAGAGCTGTGCTCACCAAATCCCTGCAGCAGCAGCCCAGGGCAGTCCCAGCATGGCAGGGCCCTGGGATGTGGGGTCTGTCAGGGTCCCACCCTGGGCAGCACGGCGTGGGCACAAGGCCTGTTCTGTCCCCCAGAGAGGAGCTTTTACTCACACAAGCATCTGTGGATCTGAAGGGACCCAGGTGAAGCACAAAGGAGCCCTGCCCTGCAGGACAGTGGCACTCAGGCTGTGAAACAACACAAATCTTTCCATGTCCAGACACACAGGAATGGACTGGGACAAAAGACCAGGGCTCCTGTGTCCCCCTGGGGTGACTTGGGACCCAGCAGATCAGTCAGAGCTCCTGGGGCCTGGACCCTCCCAGAGCAGGCAGAGGGAGGGAGCATCAGACTGGGGTGTAAGGTGAGAGGAGGGCTGTAGAGGCTGAAAGGGCAGCAGCCAGAGGATGCCAAGCATGTCCCCACAGGAAATGCCTTGCAGGGCCACCAGCCAGAGCATGGCAGGAATGTCCCCATGGGAAATGCCTTGCTCTCCTTGTAGGAATGTCTCTGTTGTCATGGTGGAAGTGTCACCCATTGCTGCAGGAAGGGCTGGCACTGGCACAGGGACAGAGGAGGATAATTCCTGAGGGAGGAAGCCAGAGCAAACACAAAAGCCCATCTTAGAGGGGGACACGGTCTTGCCCTGACCACTGTTGTTATCCCATGGCCTGGGGCACGTTAACTGGCTCTGGAGCTTAGGGAGAAGAGTCCCATTTGCGTCCTGGACTTTATTGTTTGCAGGGTCTGGCAGCCTTCTGGTGTCCTGTGACACTGCCCAGCTCCCTTGGCAGAGCCAGCAGCCCCTGCCTGGAACCCACTGAGCCCTCCTGCTCCAGTCTGCAGCAGCACCCATCTGCCACAGGAGCATGGGGCTCTGGTGAGAGGGTGGGATGGGAGCCTGTGTGGTGAGAGCAGGAATATTTCAGTGGGAGAAGAGGACACAGGTGTTGGAGGAGCACAGGATATCCCTCTGGTCTCCTCCTGGCTGGTTTGGGAGGAGGCTCTGGCCAGCAGCACAACACAGGGGTGCACAGGGCAGGTGTCCCTTATTCTCAGGTGTCTGGGGCTGGCTGTGGGTGCATCAGGGAGATCTCCCAGCAGCATTCCAGGCCAGGAGCAAGTCTCCCTGGGTCTGAGATCATGTCTGCAGTGTCTTGCTGGGATTGGGCTGGCCAAGAGGCAGCAGTCTGCTGTTCTTCTTGTGCACAGTGTCTTCCTCCCTTACAAAGGGGCTGACCACTCTCTCTTTAATTACAGTAACGAATTTAGCAAGTTGGTAGCAGAGGAGTATCTCAGCTTCTTTGACTTCACTGGCCTGACCCTTGACAAAGCACTCAGGTGAGCTCTGGGATGGAGAGAGTGGTGGGATTTTGGGGGTTCCTCCAGGCTCCCCAGCCTGTGTGAGCCATCCATGTGACAGCAGCAGGGACTGGGGGAGATCCAGGCTGTCATTCAGTCTGTGGTGTCACCTTTGGCACAAGGTGCTGTCTCCAAAGGTGGGCTTTAGCAGGAGGGCCTGCAGCCTGCTTCCCCAGGGTGGAGAGCAGCTCTCCCAGGAATCCCATCCCATACAGAGTCAGAGCAAGTGGGAGCAATCCCTTTCCTTGGGATGGGTGACCCATGCTGGTGCCATCATGCCTGAGGCGGATCAGATCCCAGCTGGCAGCACATTTCCCTGAGCAGCTCCATGGATCCCTTTGCATCCCCTCAGCAGGGTGTGGGGCTGGGGGAGGATCAATGACCCCTTTCTGCCTGAACCTTGGCCAGGACACTGCCCAGCAGTGCCTCTGTCCTCATCCCTTCCTCTGGCAGGACGTTCCTGAAGGCGTTCCCGCTGATGGGAGAGACGCAGGAGCGGGAGCGGGTGCTGATCCACTTCTCCCGGCGCTACTGCCACTGCAACCCCGAGGAGAGCACCTCTGAAGGTACTGCCTGCTTCCCTCTGCCCCCTGGCCACACCACAGGGCACCCGTGCACAGAGCTGGGGTGCAGAACCACCCACGGGCAGGCAGACACGGTGCAGCTCCTCCCTTCCCCGGGATCCTGCCCTGTCATCCCTGCCCTGAGAGGGGCTGGGGGTGCTGGGTGCTGGCAGAGCCCCCAGACACAGCCACACCACTCACACGGGCCAGCTGACTGCACTGGGATCCAAACACACTCTGCCACATGGGCTGGTCCTTGAAGGATCTCACAAAAGGGCTGGAGAGCAAAAGGGAGGAGGCAGGACTGGAATGTTACTTTGAAGCAGCTGCTTTGGGTTTAGAAGTGGGAAGTTTGGTCTTTTTGAAAAAAAACTGCTTTGAAGCCAATTTGATGGTGGTTGTTTTAGGAAAAGGTAAAGTCTGAGGGAAAAGAAGATGTCTTTAGGGGGTTTTTTTGTGTTGTTTGTTTTGGTTTTTTTTTTTTAATCCTACACAGCCGAAGGGAGCAGATATTGTTTAAGGTCCCTAGATACAGAACTGGCCTTGGTTTTGCAGTAGCTGGGCTGCCAAGACAACAAACACCAGAGCTGCATGAGAAGGGCAGCAAGCAGCCCCAGCTGAGTGACTGTTGTGTGTTTCAGATGGGATTCACACGCTCACCTGTGCCCTGATGCTGCTGAACACAGACCTCCACGGCCACGTGAGTAGCCCTTGGAGGAGCATCCTTCCTTTATCCCTCAATAAATCACTTCCCAGGGCACAGCTCTGTTCCCTGATGTTGAGTGTGTTGCTGGACAATTGGGATGGGCTGGCAGAGTTCTCTACCTGCTCCAGGTGGAATTTTGGGTGCCAGGCCCCAGCCCCCAGCCGAGTGTCCCTGCAGGCTCCACCAGAGGCGTGTCCTGCTGACACCAGGGATCTGCCAGGGACAGGCAGGGCTGATCCCTCTCCCAGTCCCAGCTCAGCCCTGCCCAGGAGCTCCCAGTGAGATCTTCCCTGCCAGTCCCTGTGGGGCTGCTCCTTCTTGTGATGCAGACACCACTCCCCAAAAACTGCTGCAAGGGGGCCAGTGGGTTTGCACAGGTCGAGATTTGATCTTTCCTTCCCAAACCATGAAGTGAGGTCCAGCTGTTCCTCTTCCCCAAGGTGTAACAGGCAGCCACTGGAGAGTTTCACAGCAGAGAGGCCTCTGGACAGAGAGCAGAGTGAGCAGAGCTCAGTGCCCAAAGAGTGGCTGGAAAAGGCAGAAGCTGTGAGAGGGTCTCTCACCACCTTTTAGAGGCTCCCAGTAACCTGTCTCTGCTCGCAGTGGTGGGATCAGTCTCACAGAGCATTCATCCTCCAAACAAAACTGTTGGAGCCAAGGAATTATTTCCATCAAATCACTTCCTGCAGCAGCAAAAGCAACATTGTGGCAAAAGGCAAACTATGTGACCTCGATCCAAAATAATCTTGTTTTCTCAAGTTTTTTAAGTAAAAAAAAAATTCCAAAATATGTCTCTGGGAAGACAAACATAATTGAAGAGACAAAAAACCTAACCTAAACCTCAAAAACCTTACCATTTCTATCCTTCATTGACAAGCTGGCTCAGAGGCCTGGTAAGAAGAAAAGCTGTCATGATATCTAGGCACTGAAAAAATAGTTTTCTTTTGACCAGGTGTGCAAATGCCTGAACTTTTCTTTGAAAAATCTTCTCTTTATTTTTCTGCATGTGTAACATTAATTTCTTCTTCTCCTTTTCCTCCTTTTTTTTTTTTATTTTTTTAAATTTCCTTCTGCTCCTGGAACCTCTCTTTCTGCTCTTTAACCCTTTCCCAGGTGGTAAGTGCAGACCTTCTAGTGTTTTGCTTTAAAGCGCTGGCATTTTACTTTTTTTGATTGTGTTAAAAACAGTGAGGAATTTTGTTTGTCTGGAATCCTAAGTGATTGTGCAGTGTTCTTCCCTACGTAGCAGCTGATACCATCACATGAAATGCTCCTGGTGTGAAGAAACCTCCATGAACTGTGGTGTACCTGGGAATGTGTGACTTGACCTCCCACCCCTCCTTGTCAGAGATGCTGCCATGATATTCCATGTCACTTTTGGTTTTATTTTCCTTTCAGTGTTGTGTGTGTGTTGCGGTGTTTTACTGTGCCTTGCTGGAGTGGGGATGCCCCTGGTGAGGAGAGGGGGGTGGATGTGTCTGTAAAGGGCAGCTCCTCACAGCAGGGCCAGTTCACCATTCCAGCAAAGACCTGACACACAGGTTTAGAGCAGGAGATTTGCACCTGGCCTCAGCACTGCTGATTTTCTACTCAGGTGCATTCAGACCCTGTTTCCAAACCATCCAGAAAACTTTAAAATGAGGCATTCCCTATTCATGGAAGCACCTGGAGTTGGTGTTAAAAGCCAGCAGGCACCAACAAATATTCCAAGTATAACAAACATTCCAAGACTGATGCCTTGGAGTGGCTACCTGGAACAGAGGCTAGACAAGATTGAGTAAAAGCAGATATTTATTGAAGGCCTTCAATAGGTGCACCTTGGGCAGTCAGAAGCCTCTGAGGGGCTACACCCGAGGTCACCTGAATTTTTCAGACAATTAAAAGTTTTTTTCATTTACATATCAAGGGTTAATCCTCTAATTACAGTTTCAGGTAATGAAGTCATTTACTCCAAGTTTTCCCCCCCTAGTTCACTGTTGTTTACATCTCTTGGGGCCAGAGACAGTGAGGTGTCCTTGAGCTTCAGGCCTGGAGAGGAATTGTTTTGTCTGAATGAAATGGGAGAACAGCAGCTGCCAGGCTATGGAGTTTTAGAGTTTTACACTAAAGCAGCACAGGATCTGAAAAATGTAAAAGCTAAATCCTAGGGCATCAAGACTATACATGTAGGATAATCCAAGTTGTTGCAACTGTCTGCCTTGCTCTGCTGGTGCTGTTTGAGCTGCAGGAGATCTTCTGGCAAAGTAAGCACTGCCCTGCTCCACCTCTGCCCCGGGGAGACAAGGCTTGGGGATGTGTCCTGTCCTTCCCCACTGTCACTGTGAACCCTCCTGGCCATGACAGATCGACACCTTTGCATCACCAGCACTCAAGGGTGCACTGTGGTCCTTTAGGAAAGGCCACCTGCTGGAGCAATAATGGGATTTGTTCAAAAAGCAGAGCACCAAACAAAGCTTGAAACGGGATCGTGGCTCCCATTTTTCCATCCCCATTAATCTTACAAAGCCTGTGGTAGTGTCCTCAGGCCAAACCCAGGGTCCAGTGTGAGCAGTGTGAGCAGCAGTGCTGTGTGAGCAGCCCCTGGCATCACCTGCAGGGTGACACTGTGTGCCCACAGCAGCTCTGTGTGGCCCAGGCCTCCCTGGTACCCAGACTCTGCAGGCTGGTTCCTTGCAGGGCATGATTTTATTCCTGCAGCCTAGAACACATCCACCAGCAGAGCAATTACTCAGCAATTAGCTGCTTTTCCGCAGTGTGGCTGCTGCCCCAGGTGAGCTCAGAGGTCTCTGGCACCAGAGAAAGAGGCAGATCACACAACGAAAAGGAAGGCATCCCTCGGGGTGGATGTGAGTCCCAGACACGCACATGACAAACCCCCAAAAGGGCCTGTGAGACTGGTGATTTGTGTTATCTCACTCTGTCCACTGACTTCCAAAAATGCCTTGGCCTCTGCCTTCAGTGCTGAATCTCTTTGGGCACGGAGGGCAGTGCTGTGGGTTCTGCTGCCCTGTCTCAGGGCGGGGCTGGGAACAGGCACCTTCACCTGCACAGCAATTCCGTGCCTCAGTCTCAGGCAACACCTGCCTCACCCCCGAACCCCCTCCCTTCTGGGGGCTCCTTGTCCTCCTCCCTTTCTCCAGCCACACTCTGTTGTGCTGCTGGATTTCTCCTTTATCTTTTGTGTCCGAAATTCACCGGCCAGCAGGCACAGGAATCTCCTCTCTGTGCTGAAATCCCTGCATGTCTGCTCCTTTGCTGAGCCCTCCTGCAGCCCTGTACCCCCTGAACCTGCCTGGCAGCTCTGGCTAGTGGGGCTCCCTGCGAGAAAGCCACGGGGGCTGAGCTGTGCTGTGCCACACCACGTCCCCAGGCTCTGCAGACTGGTAGCAGTGCTTTACTCCTCTTTTTCTTCATCTCTCAAGGGAGCCAGCTCATCTGGAGCTGGCACCAGCAGGATGCATAATTAAGAGTATCAGACAGAGCTGCTCAAAGGCAGTGTTGGCTCCCTGTGCAGCCTGAGAGTGTTTGCACACACAGAAGGCAGGGGGTGCAGGGGGCCATGCTGAGCTGATCCTGTGCCCTCACTTCTTCCTGATGTTTTCAGCTGGGGAGAAGTCCCCAAGCCATCAGCAGTGCACATTTGTGAGCAGGGGTTTCTGGTCTCACCCCTTTCAGGAGGTTATTTCCTTGCCCAGAGGACACATCTCACCCTGCAGGGCGTCCCCTGCATCATCTGCTGCAGCTTCATCCCCTGCCAGACCCACAGAGGCCCTTCCTCTTCCTCACTGAGCCCTGAGCAGGGCTCTGGCTCTGCTCTTCTGGGCCATCCTCCCATGTCCTCCTGGATGGTCACCTTGATGTGAAGCCCAACACTGTCAGGATGCTGCTGGGATCCCCAGGACCACCAGTGGCAGCTCATGCTGTGCTCACTGCCTCCACTGCCCCCTCCAAGCCATGCCCCACACACTGGGGGTGTGAAGGATAGGAGATAACATGGCACTGTCATCCTTTGTGACATCAAACTCCTTTTTCTGAACCCTGTAATTGCCTCTAACTCCTGCACACCTCTGGTCCATCCCTTTGGAGAGGTAGGATTGCTGGGGAGCCTTGGGAAGAGGCTGACCTTTGCAGGCTGAGGAAGTGAAGGGTAAAGGGTTTGGGGAGACAGGTGCCACAGATGATGAAGCTGTGATATCAGGGCTGCCAGGTGGCCTGGAAGCATCAGTGCCAAATATTGCTGGCATTAGCTGGTGCTGAGTGTGTTCCAGGCTGTGAGGTTCTCCCAGTACCAGTAACTGGACCATTTCTTTTTGTAGTGCCAATCAAACATAACAGCTTCCATCAAGGACCAGCATTCCCCTGCCCAGTGCTGGCAGTTCCAGGTTCTGGCACTGCAAGCTCACACGATTTCACTCACAGCAGGCTTGGAGCCCCATCCAAACATTGCCATTTCACCAGACAGAGGGTTTGTCTTGAGTTTGGAGACACAGAGCCTGCACCCATAACCACTCCAGCAAGAGCTGGAGAGGCTGTTTTCAGGTGTCTGATTTCCACCATTAAAAAAAGAGGTCATTTGAAACATTTGGATGCTGGCATGAGCAAATAAAGCAGAGAACCCAACAGCAAACGAGATCAGAAGCCCTTTGAGCTCCTGGGATGAGCCCAGGCTTCATCACTACATATAAAATTGTTCTTTGAAAGACACTGATTAAAGTCAAAACTCTCCACAAGTTTAATGAGCTGCTTCTTTGCCTTACAGAACATTGGCAAAAAGATGTCGTGCCAACAGTTCATAGCAAACCTGGATGGGCTGAACGATGGGAAGGACTTTGCCAAGGATTTGTTGAAGGTAATGGGATATAAATAGACAGTGGGATACTGTCATTATGATTGCAGTGCCACCCAGTCCTGCTGGGACACTCTGAGCCCTTCAATCAGCATTTTCCAGTTGTTTCAGGAGGAGAATTGTAACCCCCATGAATGTCTCTGCTAACTTGCTGTGAGCCAAAATAAGTCTGTTTCCTGGTGGTGTTTTATCCAGATTTGTGCCTTCAGAGCATACCAGGGGCCCTTTTTCCCCAGCAGCTCAGATAATGCCCAAAGCAAGGTACTCCCCACCCCAAAACACGACCATCCAGACAAAACTTTTCTCTGCCTCCACTACCACGTGCTGAAATGCAATGTTCCAACACAACCCGTGCAGTACCATGGGATATGGTGAAACATCCCAAAGGGAGTATTTTCTCCTGCCACATGGTTTAGCAGCACCACTGCTCTCTGCACCTGCTGCAGCAGCCTCACCTGAATTTCACTGTATGGGAGGAGGTTGGAATGAGAGGTGCTACATCAGGGGTGTCACAACATGTTTGGGGTGACATCCCCATCTCCCAGCAGAGCTCACCCTATCCTAGCCCTCTGTATGGTCAGGACCACCTGCACATTCTGCTCTGCTAGCCCACTCCTGCTTCTTTCCCAGTGCCCCAGGGAAGCCAGTGGAAGTTTTGCACAGAAGGAACTGGAAAAGTGAATTCCAAGGTCATTCACCCCTCCCCTGCTACTCAGTTCAAGCCTCCCTGTCATTGTGCCTAGTTAAGACATTGAAGGTGTCATGGGATGTCCCAGAGTCTCCTACCACTGTGTGGGCCAGGATTCACCCAGAACTAGGTACAGCAAATGGAATGAGTCAAAATCCTGAGCAGGGCTGGCTGCCAGAGCCCTCTGCTGCTGCTGTGTCCAGTCCAATACCCAGCGTGGCACACAGAAAGAGGGGGTCTAGCAGGACAGCAGCCATCCTGCTCACCAGGAAATGCTTCTCCAGGACAGCCCAGCAGGGAAAGTATCCCCAAGAACACAGACAGGCTGTGGAGGAGGAGATATCTCCACAAGCAGACATGACTTGGATGAGAGACACAGCTAATTCCATGTTCTTTTTTCAGACACTGTATAACTCCATCAAGAATGAGAAGCTGGAGTGGGCCATGTAAGTATATGCTAAGCATTAAAGGGGTGGTGTGCCTTTCCAAGTAGCTGGCAGGTCCTAAGTCATGTTTTCAATTCCAGAATATTTCCTGCCAAGCCCTTGAGTGCTGAAGTCCCTCTGTAGACAAATGGAGTTTATTTATGTCTTAGACACAAAGGCACTTGGGAAGGTTGGTGACAGTGTGTGGATCCATGACCTAAAGGAAGGGAATGCCCTCTTTGTTTACTATTCCACTTGTAAAATGCTGGTTCCTCTCCAGGTGCTTCAGAAGTCTTTGCACAAGCAGAAGTCTGGGATTATTTTGATCATTGACTCTTTCTATCTCTCCCACGAGGTGTTTTTTTTTTTTTTTCTGGAAATAGTATCAGAGAATCACCTAAGGAGGAAGAGACCTTGTGATATCTGTAGTTCAGCTTCCTCCTCAAAGTATGATCAGTGCAAAGTATTGAATTCAGACCAGGATGCTCAGGGCTTTGTTCAATTTGATCCTGAAACCCTCCAAGGACGGGGAACCCCTGCTCTGGATCCACAAACCAATACTTTTTTTATTATGAGAGTGGCATTTTCTCTTGTCTCTGTTGTTTTGACTTCTGCCCACTATCCCTTGTCCTTGTGCCACCAGTGATGAGCCCAGCTTTGTCCCCTCACACAAGGCTGCCACGAGGTCCCCAAAGCCATCTTTGCTGCAGACTGAGCAAGTCCAATTCTGAGCTGTGCAAATGCTCCAGCCCCAGGTTTCTCGGCCTCAGCTGGAGTGTCTCTCCTTGCTGACGCCCTCTCCTGCGCTGGGCCCGGCAGTGTTGGCTGTTTCAGATTCGGTGCAGGCAGAGCAGAGCAGAGCAGAGCAGAGCAGAGCAGAGCAGAGCAGAGCAGAGCAGAGCAGAGCAGAGCATCACTTCTCCCGGCCTCCTCACTGTGCCGCTGTTACACAGCCCAGTGCTCCTGCCCCTGCTCCTGCCCGGGCGCGCCGGCTGCTCCTGCTCATCCTGCTCAGCTCCCGGAGCCCCAGGGCAGCACTCGGGGGCTCCAGGCCCTCTCAGAGGTGGCCTTGTATCCCTCTTTTTCATATCATCCACTAGTTCGATGAGATCATCGTTTGTTACCCTGAAACGAGCCTGGGAGCAGTTGGCAGGGGGGGCTCCATCACAGGTTCACACAGCCCCTTCCTCAGTCCTTCCCCCCGCTGCTCCCTCAGAGCACAGCCAAGGTCACCAGCGAGATCCCCCAGCCCCGGTGTCCCTCGAGGGGAAGCCCGTGACAGAGCTGAGCTCCGAAGATGACACAGGACACGTTCCTCCTCTCCTCTCCTCTCCTCTCCTCTCCTCTCCTCTCCTCTCCTCTCCTCTCCTCTCCTCTCCTCTCCTCTCCTCTCCTCTCCTCTCCTCTCCTCTCCTCTCCTCTCCTCTCCTCTCCTCTCCTCTCCTCTCCTCTCCTCTCCTCTCCTCTCCTCTCCTCTCCTCTCCTCTCCCCGTGTTTCCCTGCTCACAGCAGCCATCGGGAGGTGCTGCCCCGGTTCCCGCTGGATGCGGCGGTGCCGCGGGGGCTCTGTCGGGAGAGGGAGCTGCGATCCCGAGGTTATGGAAGGGCGGCTCGGCAGGAACGCATCAGCCTCGGGCTGCGGGCCGTGCTCACAGCCGGCACAGCTCCCTCCCTGCTCGGGCACACCCGGGACTGTCACCCTGCCGGGGTCCCAGCCAGCGGCGCCCGGATCCCTCCCGCCCCCCTCCACCCAGCCCGCTGTCCCCCGCATCCCTTCCCCATCCCGGCCTGGGGCCTGCCCTGCTGCAGGGTGTCCTGCCGGGCTGCGGGCTCAGAGCCCTCAGCTCCTCTGCAGAGGGACAGACGCCCCCTGGCTTGGGGTCCTGGGCCAGGGACTCCCTGGTTTTCTTTCAGTCATAACCTTGCACAGCCAGGAGCCTCTTCCCTCTGCTGGCCTCTGCCTTGTGCCCTTGCCCATCCCAGGGAAGGAGATGCCCTTGCCCACAGATCCCAGCGGACAGGCAGGGATGTGACCAACAGCACAGAGCTCAGAGAGGTGCAGCCCAAACACCTGAACCCCTCTATTCCCTGCTCAGGAATAGTATCTGTGCTCTGCCTCAGCCCCAGGACTCCTGAGGGCTAAGAAATCACCCTTCTCTTCCAAGAGGTGCCCGATGCTTTGGCCACCTGCTTGCTGCAGGTGAGGAATTGTGTTTTACTGCTCACAGCCCAGCCAGTGCATTCATTGAGGGTCAGTTCTCAGCTGAGGTTTGTTCCCAATCTGATCTGCAGCCTGAGGCGACCACTCATCCCATTTAGACATTGGCATGTATCAGACAGGGCAGAAAACCCCTCTCTGCTGTTTCTCCTCCATGTCCAGGGACACTATCACTTCCCACACAAGTCCTACTTTCTTTGTGCCAGAGCAGGTTCATCTCCCGAATGTCTGCAGATCTGCTGTTCCTCAGAGATGCAGAGGACATTCCTAAAGGTATTTCACTGTTTAGGAGGCCCCAGGCATTGCCTCCCAGCAGCTGAGAAATGCTGGTAATACCTTGGTCTTCAGCAAAAATCCTCCTTAAGCTCTGGTTTTAGGGCACAGAATTGGAGACTTTTCCTGTGAAGTATTTGTAGCCCTCAGCATGGGATGTCTGCAGTTTCCTGGTGTTCAGGCAAACACCCGGTCCCTTACTGTTTTGAGTGACCTCACAGTGGGACCACTGGGACAGTTACTGCCACCCACACTCGTCCCAGCTCAGACCACCACCACTGGCACTCTCTCCATTATGGTCCTGACATCTCCTTCCTTTTTCTTTCACTGCCCAGTCCTGAAATAAAAACTCTAAACCCAAAGCAAATAGGGCTGCTCTGCACTGCCACCAAACCCACACCTCCTCCACTGAGACTCTCCTCTGATTTTGTTTCCAAGTGACGAGGACGAGTTGAGGAAATCTCTCTCGGAGCTGGTGGATGACAAATTCGGGGCCAGCTCGAAGAAAGTGACGAGGATTGTGGACAGCAGCAACCCCTTCCTGGACATCCCCCAGGCGCTGAACGCCGTCACCTACAAGCACGGTGTCCTCACCCGGAAAACGCACGCGGACATGGATGGCAAGAGAAGTACGTGGTCAGGGACAGGGACAGGGACAGCAGGGTGCCCCAGGCAGTCCCAGAGCCTTGCCCTGGCTCTCCTGGTGAAAACATTCCCTTACCACATCCCAGGCAGCACAGGAGAGATCCCCAGAAGTGCTAGGACAGAGGAAAAGGGGGGTGTTCTGGGGCATTTGTAGATATGAGTGTTTTGAGGAAGCCTCAGTCTTCCCTTCTCGCTGCCAAGGAATCTGACACAGACAGAGCTGGCCTTCCATCCTCTCCATGGGCCTAATCCCAAATCCCAGTCTCTGAGCAGTGGAGGAAGGCTGGTTCCTCAGCAGTTGTCCACCCCAGCCCTGACCTTGGGGACACTCTGGCCTGCCAAGCTTTGCTCCTGCCCATACCCTGCCATGGGCTGGCTGGGCAGCAGAACACCCAGAACTCTGCCACCAGCATATGGCACTACAGGAAAGGTAAAGGTATTTGGGAACTGTTAATGAGCAGAGATTAATTAAACCTCAGGTAATTCCTTTTGCTAATTGATGTGATTGGCCCAGTCACCACAGCTGATTAAAAACTCTTGAGTAGAGATTACCACCAAAGGGCTCCCTTGCTTCCAGCACCTCCTTAACAGCCCGTGCATGGAGGATCAGCTCCCTGGTGGTGATGGCTCCCCTCATCTCCCACCCCTCTCCAGCTTCTGCCAAGCTCCCTGTCCCCAAGTCCATGGAGATGGCAATGCTCCCTCCTCAGGGGAACAGAAGCTGCCTTATCCAGCTGTTCAGTTCCAAGCAGAGGAGCTCAAGGGATGTCTCTGCTCTCCAAGCATTAGGGCCAAGGAACACAATGATTTGGAGGAGCAGAGACTTCCTGCAGGTGTCCACTGGTACCTCTGTACTGGCTCGTGTCTGTCTCTGACCTGCTTGTGTCCCTGCTGGGAGGCTGCAGAGCCCAGCCACTGTCCCTCAGACACCTGTCCCTGCTCACAGAACCACTCGTGAGCAACAGCCTGGACCTGTGAGGGAGCTCTGGGCATCAGCGAGTGCCTGTGGTGGCTCAGGAGGAGGGTTGGCTTTGCCTGAAAGGTCAAGCAGCACTGGCAGACATGTACAATTAAATATTCTTCCTTTTTTAGCTCCCAGAGGAAGAAGAGGTTGGAAGAAATTTTATGCTGTGCTTAAAGGGACCGTCCTTTATTTACAAAAGGTAACCATGTGGGTCTCTCCCCTTTGCTGTCCCCAAAGCAGTGATGCAGAGGTGAATCCATGTCCTAACTCACACATGGACATCCCCAGAGCTCCTCCAGAGGGCAGAGCTGGAGGATGCTCTCATCTTTGGTGGTGCTCATGCTAAGGGCACATTCACAGCCTCACAGGGAACCCTGAAGGAAGAAGCATGAAAGTGGAAACACAGATTTCTGCAGGAGGATCCCAGCAAGTAGGAGCTATTGGGGAGGATGAATGAACAGATAGTGTGGAATAGGTGAAGTAGGAGGTTGGTGAGAAATGAAATAAGAAGGTGAAGAGGTGGAGCATCTGACCAGTCTTATCCTGCCTATAGTTTTATTTGCTGGCATAGATCTGATCATGCACAGCTTTATTGGGTCTGGCATAGGAAGCCAGCTGATGGAATCTTTTTGGGGTCCACTAAAGTTTTTGATACTGTCCCTCACAGGACCCTTCTGGACAGAATGTCCAGCACAGAGCGGGGTAAACACATCGTGTGGTGGGTGAGCACTTGGCTCATGGGTTGGGCACAAAGTGTGACGGGGTGACATCAGACTGGTGACCTGTCCCCAGTGGGGTTCCACAGGGCTCCATCCTCTGCCCTGAGCTCTTCAACACCTTCAGTAGTGGTTTGGGCACGGGACTCAAGGGAATACTGAGTAAGTTTGTAGGCAATAGTAAACTGAGAGGGGCTGTTGACTCCCTCAAAGGCAGAGGCTCTGCAGAGAGACCCTGACAAATGAGAGGCCCAGGCAATCCCCTGCTGTATGAAGTTTAACAGACAGTGCTGGATTCTGCACCTGGGACAGGGTAATCCTGGAAGCACAGACAGACTGGGGAACGAGAGGCTGGAGAGTAGCTGTGGAAGGGGACCCGGGAGTCCTGGTCAATGGCCAGCTGAATATGAGTCAGGAGGGACATCTGTGCCCTGGGGACATCAGGTCCAGCATTTGGATAAGGCTCTCAGACACAGGGTGGGATTGTTGGGGTGTCCTGGCAGGACCAGCAGTTGGAGTTGATGGTCATTGTGGGGTCCTTCCAGCTCAGAAGATTCTGTGAGTCCATGGTTCTACGCTGAAAATTCATATTCTTCAGGACCTTGATGATTCAGGGTCCTTCCATGGGCTGTCAAGTGACACTTTGTGCCTCTCTTCATCTCTGTTCATTGTGTAGCCACCTCCTGTCAACACAAGTGCAATTCCCAGGTTCTCATGGGATGCAAAGGCATCATGGAATTGCTTCCCTGAATGCTGTCTGGCACTTGGCTGCTTGGAGGATTTGCTGGAAAGCCTTTTCTGAGGGAAAACCCGAGGAGACAGGATAGGGGCTCACTTGAATGTCAGTGTGAGCCAGCCCAGGATGCCAAATGTCTGTTTATCATCAACATAACCCACTGAACTAGGTCTGAACTACCTGAGCAGCACAGGCAGTGCAGTAACCCATTGAACTCACCTTGCTGGAGCAGCACTCCCCGTGGGTAGATGCTCCTGCCTATTGCAGCATTATCTCCACAGCAATGAGAGTAAGCAAACATTGGATTATATAAGAGAGGCAGAAGATCCTCAGGGCAGCAGGGAGCTGTGACTCAGAGCTCGTAGCACACCCCAAAGACTCTCGTGTTTCGCCAGGTCCTGGCACACGTCAAAACCCAGCAGAAATCTGGCAGCAGTGACTCCTACCTCCCACTGTGGGTTGCTCTTAGCCCAGAGGTGTTTTTACAGCTGTGCCACTCTCTCCTGCAGCTCAGGGAAGCTGCAGCACACAGGGGAGCCCGGATCTCCTTCAGGCCTCTAAGCATGGTGTTCTTCAAGCCAGCAGCACTCTTCTCACTCCTCAGTCCTTGTGTCATTACACATCTTCACATGGAGTCCACCAGAGTCCTCATGCTGACCCGTGGGTTATACAGGAGGATTTGACTTGTACAGAGTTACCATCAACATTTAATTGTATGACACTTCTTCTGCGGGAGGAAAAAAAAACCTATCAAAACTATTGCAGAACCTTTTGGATCTAAATGAATTTTCCACCAAGGACTTCTCTGTGGATGAGTCTGATGAGAGGGTATATATTGAGAATGAAATACACTTTCAGGATGGAGCTTTCTTCCCTGGCAGCAGAAGGAGCCGTGAAGCCAAGGCTGAGTGTCATTGCTGCTGCTGGGGCAGAGGGGCTGGGGGCTCTTTGCTGTGCAAGACTTGCACAGTAACCACTCATTTACAAAGTTCATTATGTTTGTCTGAGGTGTTCAGGATTTAAAAAGAGAGCAAGGGATGAGGTGGCAGTGAGGAGATCAATGCTCTTATCTCAATGACCTTCAGGATCAAGTGGTCCAGAGAGTGAGAGCTGTCTTTATGGAGAAGGAGCAAAACACCCAAGATTTGGCTGCGTTATCAAAGTGTCTGATAAGTAAGAGCCATGACTGATGTGTAATTAGCAGGAGGGACCAGAATTGCCAAGGATGCCCCAAGGAAGTAGAATTTGGAACAACAACAAAAATAAACCGAAGGAATGTTTGGGCAAGGGATTTGGGGCAAGAGGGGTTTCTTACTCGTGAGCTGCTGCCAGACTGGATTATAGTCCTCTGCAGGGAATTCCTTGGGCTTGGCTGTAGACAGTGTCTATCAGGCTTGCAGAGACAGGACAGAAGGATGAGAACACAAAGACAAAGTCCTTGCCCTGTCACTTGCAAACATTCCCAGCACCACCACAGAGAGTGGATAAACATCCACCTGCCCTGTGGATCCTTGGTGTCATTTCTTGCCTGTGGGGTGGTTTGCAGAACAAAGGAATTGCACAACACAGGAAGGAAGTGGTGTGCCAGGCTCCCCAGCTGTCAGCAGAAGACAACTGCAGATAAACATAAGGTAGAACCTTGGCTGAGCATAAATCACTGGGGAAAGATTTTCTGATGGGGAGATAGAGAAGAAAGTACCTGCTTCCAGAACCACCTGATGGAGCACAGGCTCAGCCTGTTCCACTTTTCTGCTCAGGCCAAACTAAGGATCTAGGCTTTAGTAGTAAATTCACATAAGCTGAACAGGGAACTCCATTTGGTTTTGAGGAGCAAGTTGAGTATAAATAAGACTGAGAGGTAGAGGGAAGGTGGGTGGAAGGAGGGGCTGGGAGGGTGGATGTGCAGAAAGAAGCCAGACACAGAGAGAGGTGGACATCACACAGGCAGAAGGGTGGGTGGACAGGCAGCAGTCAGTCTGACAGAAGCAATTCAGGCAGCAGCCATAAAGCTGCTGCTGAGGAGATGTCACATGTCATTGACTCGCTGGTGTTAATTGCTGGATCAGCATGTTCCAGCACAGTCTGCTTGATCCCCTAAAGGGATGCAGCAGAGTCTGGAGGAAGAAATGCAGGCTTGGGAGCAGGGCACACCTCTCCTGTGCACTAATCTGCTCTGGGCACTGACTCACTCCATGGCCTTTGGCAACTTACTTCACCTCTGTGAAATGGGGATAATAATCCTTAATCACCACACGTATAGGGGGGTTAAGAAAAATGATGGAGAGCTACAAAGCACGAGGTGCTTTTATATAGAAGTGCTTGAAAGGGTGCAGGTGTTCCCACAGGTTCTGTCCCCAGCCAGGAAGGGGTTCCCAGCACAGCCCTGAGCCACAGGTGCTGTCCATGCAGGCAGACCCTTGCCAGGGGCTCTGGGGAGGGCCAAGAGCTTGCCTAGACTGAAAAGGGCACGGGGGTTCGTTTTGCTAATTAAATGGTTTGTTTAGGATGGTAGATGTGAGGTGAAGAAAAGAAAGGAGAAAGGCCACTCACGAGCCAGAGCGTGAGGAATATCTGTTGGTCCATGTCCATACTGCCAGCACTGCCCAGGGCTGGTTCTGAGGCCAGAGGAGAGGGCAGCAGAACTGATTCCCTGGGCTCTCCCACCCCATCCAGGTGCCCTACAAAGGCAGGCACAGGAACTAGATGCCTTTTCTTGGCAAAATAAGCTTTGAGATCAGTTGTGGATCTGCTCACAGGGGTAGGCAGCAGGGGACAGCAACCCAAAGGCACCAGGATCTCCCAGCATTATCAGCCAAACGTGCCTTTGGCATTGGGATGAGCCTCTGGAAGAGCCATCCCAAGCAGGGAGCCTCCAGCACCGTCCACTCCTGCAAACAGGCAGGCAGAATGTAGAGAGAACCTGCTTCGTTCAACCTCATGTTGATTTACTGGGCCCAGCATTAGAAAAAGAAGATTTGATTTTTTCCTACACCAGCATTGATGCCTGAGAACCTGAAATCCGTGGAGGCAATACTGGATAATTCCATTCAAGACGAGGATCTGCATTAGTCAAAGCACTCGGCAGCTGTGGCAGTTTCCTCTTGTCACATGCCATTAAGATGCTGTTTCGCACTGCATTTTCAGAAAGCTTATTTTGAAATAAGAGATCATGGGCAGCACAGTCAGATTTATTCAAATCCAGAGAGCTTCAGCCTCAGAAAAAACCCCAAACTGAAGTTTGTCTATAATCCATAAGGCCTGAGCAGTAATGTCTTCCTCAAGCAAATACTTCTGTTCCAGTGGGGTAACACATTAGGTCTCCACAAGGCAAAGCATTTGGTTTTCTTTCAAAAAAGGCTGACAGGCCACCCCTCTGGCTGCTGAAATCACCAGATAAGGTCATCCATACTGCCCACCTGAGTGCCTCCCTGAACACAGAATGCCTGCAGCACCCAGCCTTGCTCTGCTGGAAACCCAGGGCTTTTCTTTGGGATTCACCATCCCCAGGAACCTGTGCCACGCATTTTGGAGAGGGGCATGGCATTTTTTTTTTTATCCAGGCCAAGTTTCATATCATGATGAGCACAGTATGGCAACCACTCATCTGGATGAGATGATTGCTTTGAAAAATGAGGGAACAAATGCCTCAGAAGCTTATTTCTGACCAGGGGCAGGACTAGAGTGAGCCACATCCATGGGCTGGGGAGTGCTGGTCCTCAGTGCTCTCAAGAGCAGCAGAGGGGAAACCTTTCTGACCCTACACCAGAGAACAGCCTCACAGACCAGGGTTACCATCCCAGGGCTGAACAGCTGCATGTGTACCACTGGGAATGGCAAACAGAAAACAAACTTTTTGCAAACCTGCAGAACTGTTCTGGCTTGGAAGCTAAGGAAGGCTTGGGATGTATAGACCACCATGACCAGGCAGGTCTGCCCTGGTGCTGACAGCCAAGGAAAGCAAAATACAGAGCACATTAATCCTGTAGCACTGTGATCACCAGGGCAAGGCAGGGCCTTCCAGGGACACCCTGTCCTGGCATGGCCTCTAAGGTGGCTGGGGTGGTGGTTTGCTTTAGCCAGGGCCAGGTTCTTTTCACCAGGCTCTTTTTCCACCTGTCCATGCATCCATCTGTCCATCCTTGCCCTGCCACCATCCCTCTGGTTGAGCTGGCAAGGGTGCAGAGTGGGAGGCAGGACATTGTGTTAAGTCACTGGGAAAGCAAAAGGGTAAACACAGGATGGACTGAACTTCTTTATCGCCTAAAAAGTGCTGTGCCAAGATCATCATTTCAGAGTCCCATGTTTGGTATTTTCTACCTTTTTCTAAAATATAAACACATACAGTTACTGCTGCGATCCCTACTTGTGTGAAGTTGTTCTTCAGTGGAGAAGGTAAAGCAGGAATACAGGGAATGCTGCTGCAATTTGCAAGTGCCAGTCTGAGGAGTTACAGGGGGGAGCGTGCCAAAGGAGCACGTGTGCTAAAGGGAGACCAAACCTGGTTCAGGGGGCACACTCAGACTGGCAACTGCCCACCAGGCCCCACACCTGTACAGAGATGCACTGGTTGCAGGGATGCTGCTGTTCCAGGGCCACCTTCCTCCACACAAAGTTGTAGTGGTAGGACAAGGAGCAACAGATTTAAACTGAAAGAGGGGAAATTTAGGTAAATATAAGGAAAAAATTCTTCCCTGTGAGGGTGGGGAGGCCCTGGCACAGGTTGCCCAGAGAAGCTGTGGCTGCCCCATCCCTATCCAGGGCCAGGCTGGATGGGGCTTAGAGCAACCTGGGATAGGGGAAGGTGTCTCTGCCCATGGCAGGGGGTTGGAATGAGATGAGCTTTGAGGTCCTTTCCAGCCCAAACTGTTCTCTGAGTCTGTGAAGCTGCAGCACCAGGGCAGGTACTCGTTGCTGTCCTCTGCTGATTGGGATTGCACCCTGGTTTGGGCTCTGCACTGTGGGGGGAGCTCTGCAGAAACCCAGCCCTGCCTTGTGCCTCCCCACAAAGCCTCAGGCATGTGCTGGGTTAGAAATAACTATTGATAATTATGTTTAAAACTTTCATCTCCTTCTTTACATCTTCCCAGTGAACTTAATGATGGAAGCAGTTGTCAGATGTTAATTATTATCATTATCAGCTCCTAGCATTTACTGTACAAAGCAGCTCTTTTCCTGGTCTCGGCGCTCTGTGATTATAGCAGAGGGAGAAAGGCAGGTTCATTAAAGCAGCCCGCAAATGTTAGTGTTGTCATTATCCAATTAACGTTCCTCTTCACAGGATGAATATAAACCTGACAAGGACCTCTCTGAAGTGGATCTGAAGAACGCCATCCGTGTGCACCACGCCTTAGCCACAAAAGCCTCCGACTACAGCAAGAAGTCCAACGTGCTCAAGCTGAAGACAGCTGACTGGAGAGTCTTCCTCTTCCAGGCCCCGTGAGTCCCACCCTCCCTGCAGTGCCTGCTGGGCAGCCTGACCTCACCGTCTGACCTGGCCAGATCAGCACCCGCACTGGGGGGCACACCTGGGGGAGGAAGGGGCTGGGGGCTGTCTCTGCAGGGCTGTGCAAAGGATTTAGTCACAGGTCACAGTTTCTGGGTAGCTCTGTGCCAGTCCTTGAGGTCCTTCCCAGCTGTCACCAAGGGTGAGCAGGATGGGCTGGGATGTGCAGGGCTGAGTGAAAGGGCTCCTCTTGCTACCTTCTCTTGGTGTGTTCTGGAAGGGAGAACATCTGTGTGGTGCAGGTGGTGATTCCCCTTGTCAGCTTCTGATGGGGAAACTTCTAAACCTCCTTAAAGCAGCCTCCCCAGCCAGGGAAAATGTTTTATCTTAGTCCATTGCTGAGAAATTTTATGGTGTTAATAAGTGTCAAGTGTGATGAAATCATCTTCTGTCTCACGTTTTTCATGTCTTCTGCTGAGAGAGGTGACGCTGTCTGTAGGCTGGGCTGGGGTACTAATGTCTAGCTAAAGCTTGACATCTGAATTTGTGTAGCAGACACCCACTTGAAGGCTTGGGGGAGCAGTGTCTGGTCAGATTTGATGAAGGACCCTGGGCAGTGTCTCACAAATGACATAAATGACATCCTGCTGTGTGGCTCCCACTCTCCTAAGAGCAGGACACCCCTGGCCCTGGCCTCACCACAGCTCCTCAGGAGTACAGCCAGAGCTGATGAAGAAGGCAGGACTGCCCAGGCTTTGAGAGGCAGGCAGCAGCCCTGAAATCACCAGGGCACTGCAGAGGAGCCAGCTAGAGAGTGTTTCCCTCTGCTCATAACCTGGCACAGAAGTGGCATCTAAGCAAGGCCACCCATGGCCTTCCCGAGCATGGGTGGCTCTAGGGCTGTTGTCAGCTTTGTCTGCTCCTGGCTCGAGAGCATTTACAGACTCCCTCTCCCTTCTCCCCTCCTCCAAAACAGAAGTAAGGAGGAAATGCTCTCCTGGATCCTGCGGATCAACCTTGTTGCTGCCATTTTCTCTGCCCCTGCCTTCCCAGCTGCAATCTGCTCCATGAAGAAGTTCTGCCGCCCGCTCCTGCCTTCATCCATGACCAAGCTGTGCCAGGTAATGTGTGAGAGAAGGGGTGGTGGAGGGGAGCCCAGGGCTCAGCAAGCCCTTCAGCTCAGGGTGAGCCCATCTGCAGGTCCCCCTGTTCCTCCTGGACAGACAGAGTCAGGTGCTCAGTGCAGGAACAGGGGAGAGGAGGGGGCAGCTTGGACAGAAATGGGAAATCCTGGCATCTGGCCAGTGCTGCTTGTGCATAAAGAGCTCTGTGCACACACCTGCCTGTTGGTTCTGCCTTGTTTATTGCCCTTTGCCCATCACATCCCAGCACCTTCCTGTTGCTGGAGTGGAAACAGCAGAACAGCTCCAGAGTTGATGCTGCAGACCCAAGAGCCCAGGTCTGGTTTATATCATGGCACCCTCTCGTTTCTGGAGCTCAGAAACCCCAGACAAAAGGGGTGTCTGAGTTCCAGTCAGTAGGGAAGGTTTTCTGGAAACAAGGGGGGCACCGGGCTCAGCTACCCAAGAGCAGCTGCCATCCAAAAACAGCTTTTGTTTCCCTGTCCAGGGAAGGCCCAACACGCCTCAGCACTTCCAAAAAGCAGGGACACGCTGCCACTGCCCCCCAGCAAAGGGGAGGAAAGCTGCAATGTCAGGGCAGACACAGCCTGCTGAGACAGATGTGGCCAGATGTTCACCTGTGTCAGAGCCCAGGTGGGGAGGGTACCTGTGTCTCCAACAAGAGCAGGATGAGCAGCTCCTGGGACAGGGCTGCTTCTGCCTGGCTGATAGAGGATGTGTGTTACAGGAGCATTTTGTGCTTGTGAAGCCAAAGATGCCTCAGTGCCAAACAAATCCACTCCTGGCTCTTGAGATACCCGAGTTTTGCTCTTGCTCCCATGCCTGTGTTTGAGCTGCTCCTTATCAGATGAATTTGCAAATGCACAACCCCCCTTTGGCTCCAGCACAGCAGCTGAGCCTAGAGGCTCGCAGGGAGAGTTCCCCCAGCCACAGGCAGGAGGAGCACTTGGGTGCTGCGCTCCCACCTTTTAATACCTGACACGCTTCTCTCGGCAGGAGGAACAGCTGAGGTCTCATGAAAATAAAATGAAGCAGATTGCAGACGAATTAGCAGAGCATAAATTACATCCTGTAGAGAAGAGCCTCAAGTCAAAAGAGGCTGAGGAATACAGACTCAAAGAACATTACCTAATATTTGAGGTAAAGGAACTTTCATCTTTTCTGTGATAAATGATACCTTGGCTGATGGAGGAGAACAGAGCTCCAGAGTGGGTGCTGTGAGTCTGGGAGAGCGTGGAAGGAGAGGCAAGGACAAGGGTTCCCAAGCTGGATGGGTGTCTTGGGGCAGCAGCAAGCCTCACTCTTTTGCACTGAAGCTGAAAAAAGAAATAAGAGCCATTTCCTTCCCTCTGTCATTTCTAACCAGAGGAGGTGAACACTGACAAGAGAAAGAACATCTTCCTTTACTGTGCCAAATTTTGACATTTCCTCAGGTCCCAAGTAAGAGAGTGGTTCAATTCTCAGTGTGACTCAGTCTTTTTCAGCAATTAATAAAAAGCAAAGGGAATCCCTGGGAGAATTAATCCTGTTTCGCTGCAACCATTTCTGTAAATAAAGCCAAACCCAGTGTTACAGCTGATTACAAACCCTTTGAGGATGCATGTAAATAAGTTTTAAGTCCCTGTAAAGTCTGAGAAGCCTTTAACTGTGGGAGGAATGGGGTATTTTGTTCCAGTGAGAGTTGGGCAGAAGGTGTGGTTCCTGCCACATAGGTGTCAGTGGGAAGGGACTGCTGGAGGCCTCTAGTCTTGCTTCCAGCAGGAATTTGGATTATTTGTAGTCTTAGCCCAGACTGAGTGTGCCATTTAGTGGCCAAGCCCCCAAAATCACTAAGGATGGAAATATCCCACTTCCCTCATGCCAGGGCTGTGCCATCCTGTTGTGTAACACCCAGCCTGATTCTCCCAGCTGCTGGTTCCCTTGTCTTTGTACCAACCTCCCAAACAGTTGCTGATGCCTCCCTTTTTCCAGCATCTGGTTTCGGATGCCTGCAGAGAAGTCTCTATCTGAGCTTTTCTCTGGACTGCCTTTTCAGTCTGCAAGGAGAAGCTGGCACTTCCAGGGCATAATTCATCTCATCTGTCTTGTGAGATGTGCTCCAGAAACGCTTGTTTCTTTGTGCTGACAAAGAAGCCAGCACAGGCTGCCTCTGAGACGTTAGGAGAAAGGATGGGTATTACACAAGTCCTCAAAAAGATCCCATCCAGCATTGGAACAAAGGATCCAGGCAGAGAGGATGCCTCCCTTTATGCTGTGCTCTGTGAGGAGCATTGGGGGCAGAACTCAGCAGCAATAACTGAACCACTGGATGGAAACAATGACAAGCAGAGGTATTTTAACCAGCCAAGGCGAGCTCCCAAATCAGGAAGCAGCAGGTCTGTTGATCTCATGTTGCCCCCAGTATCATCCTCCTACAATCAGAGTGGCAGCCAAGACCTGTAAAATCAACTGGAGAGTCCTACACCCCCCACACATCCCCACACACACCTTTCCCCTCAGACCTTTGCACAGACCAGGCCTCGTGCTGGGGTTACGTTTGTGGGGTGTGATTAGCGGGGTGCTGTTGGGGTAGGATGGGTTTTCCTGGGGTAGCTGATGGAATTGTGCACACACCACGGCCTGTCCCTGTTCCCAGGCTCTCTGTTCCCTCTTTCCCTGCAGAAGAGCCGCTATGAAACGTACATCAACCTACTGTGCATGAAGATAAAAGTGGGGACAGACGACCTGGAGAGGATTGAGAGCAGTTTCTTCAAGGTGGAAGCCGACGACATCGCTTTGCGGAAGACGCATTCCAGCCCTTCCCTGAGCCAGGGGCACATGTCCGTCAGCTGTAAGGCAGAAAAGGACATTTTAGAGCAGAACACTTAACAAGGAACATGTGCACGGGGGGATGAACCGGCCATGCTCTGCGCTCCTGGACTTAGATTGATGAGCACAATTTTACTTAGGAAATCATGAGAGCAAAACTGTAGACATGTATGACATGGAGATTGCTCTAGTGAAAGAAATCAAAGAAGCTTTAGTTGACACTCTCTGACAATGCTCTGGCATTTCAGCATCATCTCTTCTTCATTCCCAACTGCACCAGTGGCTTTCCTTTCCCTCCTGCTGCAGCCTGCACAACAAAGGGATATGCTGGTTCTTCAAGGGCTGGCTTGCTCTTTCCTCCACCAGCCCTGTCTCTCCTCCTTCCTTCCCTGGAGTCCCCAGCAGTTCCCGGTCACAGTGCCTGGCAGCACAGGAAACCGAGCCAGGACGATGTCTGTGGCACCAGCAGCGCTCCCAGAGAGGGGCACAGGGGGCAGGGGCCCGTCCCTGTCCCCGGAGGAGCACGGAGGGCAGGACGGGTGTCGTGAGCGGGTCCCCGACAGGGCGAGAGGCGTCTGCAGCACGGCGTGCAACATGGGAGCGTCACCTGCCACGGCAGGAGGAGCCTGGAGGGCCCTCTGCCACCTTCTCCTTTATATATATATATATATATACATATGAATATATATATAAATATATATATATAAGGAAACTTTAACGTGGGTTTTTAACCTCAGTGTGCAAGTGAAGGCAGGCTGCCTGGGGAAGACACGAGGGATGTGGAGGGTCTGACCAGCCCACCAGGATGCTCTGAAAAAATGGAGTAGCTGTGTACCTTTTTTTTTTTTTTTTTTTTTCTTTTCCTTCTTTTTTTACTCGATTGGAAATCCCACCTGGCTTTGCTGTGGAACATCGCTGTCCCATTCCTGCTTTTTCAGACAAACTGCCCAAGTGGCTGCTGGTTTGGCAGCCATGGGATCCACCACTCTGGGTTCGAGGCACAGCTGGAGCCGTGAGCAAGCTCCAGAGGAACCTTGTGTGCAGGAATGATCCCACCTACCTGTCCCTGCTGTATTCCTCCATCCTGCAATGCACATGCTGTACTCTTTTAAGTGGGAATTGTGTTTCTGTTCCTTTCTGCTGTCTGTGGTCCAATGATTTACTGTTGTGCTGAAGTGAATCCTCTGCTTTTCAATGCCACGACTGTCCTCCCACACTTTATTTATTTCACTGTTTTGTTTGATCCTTTATCTCAGATTGCTTTTCTTTCCCCTAGATGCGTTCACAGTAATCAAGTTCCAGTTTTGAAGGATCTTGTAGCTGCTAATTACAGTCATTTATTGTTTATATTTTGCAGCATTTTTTAAACAAACAAAATAAGATTTATTTGGACCTTCAATGTTTGAGAGCCTATGGACTACTGTTTTCCATGACAGTTCATGACACTAAAAACCTCTTCCCAACTTTATCGCCTCTTCTTTTATCTCAGTTTCTTTGTACAGTTTGATAGTTTATTTGAAATGATGCACTAAGAATCATGTAAAAAAAGAATAACAATAAAACTGAATCTGTTGTTAAAGAGAATTGGTCTGAAGCATCGTTCCACCATGTGCTGGATTGATCCCAGATTTCACAGAACCAGAAGGCCAGGCTGATTCAGATATCCACCAGCACCTGATGCAGAAAAGCCAGGATCCTATGGACAGAAAGCACCAGAAAACATCAATTCCTTTCCACAAGTGGGTACCAGCCCACCCAGTCTCTTGGATGGTTTTGGAGCGGGTGTGGAACACGTTCAGGTGACCCTTCCCTCCATCTGGTGCATCCCAGATGTGTCTGTCCACATGCAGCTGAGAGATTTATGGGAGCAGAAAGGTACCAAGCCCTTCATTAGTGATTGGAGATGTTCTCACAACGGTTCCCAGAAGAGTCTGTGGCTGTTTCTCCAAGGCATCTTTGCTTTTGTGTCAGGTATTGTACAGACATTCCTTGCTCAAAGACCTCCAAGATGTTCCTACTCACATGAAGTACCTGCTGCGGAGACTCTCACAGTGGAAGTCCAGGGGAAAGCTGGGCCCAGCTCCTTGTCTCCAAAATCCCAGGTAATATTTTGTACCTCAGTGTTCCCTTTCTGAGCATCCCTTCCAGTGGGCAGTGACATCTCCAGTGTGTTTGAGCTGCCACCAAGAGCAGCTCAGCCCCCTGGCTGAAGGTGCCAGTCTGCCATCCTCAGCTGGCAGCAACTTGCAGAGAAAAGCAAGATCTTGGGAAGTCTCCTCTAGGCAGCAAGAAAGAGACTCAGAGCCATGAGACTGAACACCCAATGGGTGTGGGAAGGGGTGGCAGCTGATGTCAGACGACTTGGCAAGACAGCTCAGAGTATTAAACTCGTTCTTACTGAGTACCTGCAGTTTGCCTCATGCGCAAGTCCTGATCCAGGTGCACAGGTACACAAAAAGGTGTTGAGAGCATCTTACCCACATGATGGCAGAGGGAAAATGCCTTGTTCAACCAATCCACAGCCTCAGACTGTGACTTGGAAGAAAATGGGTTTTTTCATCCCTTTACTCCCTCCCTGGAGGTGAAGGACTCAGCCACCCACCACTAAGAGAGAAGAGCAGCATCTCAGAGGAGTAAGCAGCCACATCCTTTTCTTCTCCTGCGGTTACTCAGATGCACTTTCTGCACATCCCCAGCCTGTGCCAGCCCCTCCTGCAGGCACCACGACTCCTTCAGGTCTCACACAGCCTCCCCTGGCAGAGGTGGTTCAGCCTGACCTCCCTGCCAGGCCACTTACCCTGGACATAACCACATTCATTTTAGAGGGACTTCTTGTGGGGGAGACTTTGTGACCCCAAAGCCAGGATCCAGCACTCCTCTCCTGCTTGTGTCACCGATCTGTGTCATCAGAGCAACTCCTTCCCCTCTGGGAAGGGCATTGAAGGCACCTCACATGCAGAGCAGAGCTGTCAGGAGGCTTTGGTGGCTCCCCCACCTGTGAAAATTGCTGTAAAATATTTACGGCAAAACCCCAGGAACACACATGGCTGGAAATGAGGAGTCTAAAAATAAACCAGCCAGGGAGAAAAGAGAGAGAGATACAGGCTTCCTTCAGAGGCAATTGGAGAGAAAATTGAAGTAGCATAACTGCCTCTAAATATAGAAGGCAATTATGGGAATCAAGGGGCACGTTTAGCAAAAAAATCACACAGAATCCTGAGGCTGCCATGGCTCAGAGCTAGTGGTGTCTCAGCAGATGCAGAACATCACAGATCCCTGCAAACCATGGAGCGGGGAAATATCCCCCTGTGCAGGGCAAACCCACAGCTCCTCTCCAAGGGACCCAGAGGGATTCCTGGTGGGGATCAGCTGCATTGACCACACATGGAGATGTGGCCACATGGTTGTTCTGCATGCCAGGGAGACCTGGAGCTGCACCTTCCTGTAGTGCAGGTGCTGCTGTGCCAGCCTTGGGGGGATTTCTCCATGAGCAGAGCTCACAGATCCTGAGGAAAGCCAGGCAGGGAGATGAGGCTGCTTTGGGCAGCCAAAGGCCCCTGATCTCTCTCTTCCATGTGTCTGGTTTCCCCAGGGATCAGCCTTGGTGACTGTCCACACGTGTCCCTTCCAAGGGGTCAGGTGTTCTCCGCCCATTTCGGTCCATCTCACCTTGCTCTGGGAGCCACTGGAGGAGCTAAGATGGATCAAAGGCAGTGGGGAGCTGGGACATGTCCCAAGAGTAACGGGGAGTGGAGAGCTGCACTGCTGCTTTCATCCAGCACAGTATGTCCAGAGACAATTGTCACCCACATCAGGACTTGACCCTACCTCCTTTATCCCCAGGTTTAGTCACCTAACACCTCCTTTGGACGTTGCTGTTGGGTGACATGGGCCCCATGGCAGGAGGGCAGGATCCTTCAGCCTTTAACCTTCTGGGAAATCAGTGTTGAGATGTCTTTATTCAGGGTGGAGTGCTGAGCCCTCTGGTCTGTCTGGAGGCCGCACAGGACATGCAGTGAATGTTTGGGGTGGCCTGTGACCCAGCTCCAGGGCAGTGGGCAAACTGGGGGGGTTGGAGCAGGAGAAGCCCAGGCTGTGGGTGTGCTTAGCCTGCCTCCAGCATGGGCAGCACTGTGAGGGCTGGGGAGTTCTCTCACAGCTCTGGGCATTCATAGAATCACAGAATGATTTGGGTTGGAAAGGACATTAAAAATCATCTAGTTCCAATCAGATCAATTAGTTCTAACCTATCCATCTCAATAGGGCTGACTCACCATAACAGATCCCTCTCCTGATAAGTGAGGTCAGCGGGGAGTTTTGGATACCTGTTCATGTCACTGAGCAGGAACAGGGGAGCGGCTTCTGAGCTGGATGGAGCCATGGTGCCACCTCAGGGACTGTGACCACACCACATTGTCACTGAGTCCCCTGCATGGGGTTGGCCAGATTTGCTGTGGAGGAGTTGAACAAGGGAGCTGTTTTGTGGGAGCTGGCAGGGATGGACGCACACATCTCCACTCTACTGCAGTCACTGAAATAAGTGCCAGGTCACAGCACATGCCAAGCATCCTGACCTCTCTTGGCACAACTGGAAACTTCCTTGGTTCAAGTGAAGGGACATCTCCTGGTCTGCAGCTGGAGGAGGAATGGCATCCCCCAGGAGATGTGTGGATAGCATTCACTCACCTCAGGGAGCCTCCACTCCTGAGCCCTGCAGAGAAGGTCAAATGTCCATGCCAGGTACAAAAACATTCATCTGTGGGTCTTCATGGGCATAAAGATCTTTACTGAACCAGAGCATCTCTCACATGAGGAAAGAATGAGGGAGCTGGAATGTCCAGCCTGGAGAGGAAGCAGGCTCAGGGGGGCCTTATCCATGTGTATAAATATCCTGTGGATGGCAGTGAAAAACAGGGAGCTGGACTCTTCTCAGCAGTGTCCAGGACACAAGGTAATGGGCCTAAAATAGTAAATGAGGCAAAGGGCCCAAATTAAAAATAAGTAAGTCCAGTCTGAATACAAGAAGACAAATTTTTGCTTTGAGAGGGACAAAACACTGGCAGAGGTTACCCAAAGAAGTTGTGCTACTGCCATCTCTGAAGATACTCAAACCCTGACTGGGCACAGGCGTGGGCAGCTGACTCTGGGTGAGCTGGTGGAGCAGGAATTGTGGAAGAAGTCTCTTCCAGCCTCAACCAGTCTGTGATTCCGTGTATGGTGCCTGTCACAGCTCCCCATTTACCCCCTCAAAGGGCCTGAGATTAATGCAGCCCACAGTTTGTTATTTCTTATTTTATTTATAATATAAAAAATGTTCAAGTGTTAAACAGTCAAGAGTTCTGACATTCAGACAATCCAGAGCAAACTTTGACAATCATCTTATGACAAATTAGCAGAGTTTTCTATCTGACCCCATCATGGGTGAGGAATAGAGGGTTTAGTTACTTTATTGCTAAAAGTTAAATGAAATAATACACTGTCAATTGTTGTATTATCTTCTCAGTCACAGCTTCACCATGCATCCAATCTACAGTATCTGAAATGCAAAGGACATGCAGAAGTAAAAATATAAAAAGAAAAAAGTCAGGCTACAATGTAAACAGGTTTGCTGCAGAGAACTGAGGAGAGGGGGCACTTCCACGGGGGATGCTCTGCCGCCTGGACACGCAGGACTGTCTCTTTGCGCCACAGAGCCGATGGCCAGAGCTGCTCCGGGGTTGGGAAGGCGACGTCCGTCACCAATGGCAGGACGTGACGGTGACAACTGTCTTTGCAACACGTGGCACGGCCGTACGGGAGAATCCGCTCGCTGGGCTGCCCCACGCGGGGCCTGCCCCGCCAAGGCAGGGCCACAAGAGGAGCCCAAAGCGCCCGGGGCCCTGCTGACCGCTGGGGCAGCACGGCCGGCCACTGCCCGGCTCCGTGGCCAGGGTGACACGCGGCCATCTGTGCCATGGGACCACCCCCTGGGTGTCCCCTGGCACCCCGGCCGAGGGTGTCACGCAGGCCACCACGGCTCCGGCAGCCCCAGGGCGCCGCAGTGCTCAGCCAAGGGGACGCCGCGGCCGGCACGGCACTGGGGCGGCCACGCGGCCACGGGCACCGCGGCTGAACGGAGCTGCCCGCCAGGACCACCGCCAGGGCCACCACCAGGGCTGGCTCAGCGACCCGGATTCGAGGGTACGGGACAGGTGTGACCCACCCTGGGCACAGGGGCGTCTGCCTGGCCTCACCACAAACCTGCGCCAACCCCATCCAGACCCACCGGTGAGATGGCCAAGGGTTGAGAGCTATATTGTAAGGGTTGCTGCTGCTGCTGCATGATTTCATTTTCTCTTCCTACCTGTGTGGCAAAAGAAACGTTATTTCTGCATTTCAGCACAGTGCTGTTGGGTTTCTTTTTCTCCTGATTTAAGCGAAAATACAAGTAGTTTACAGGGCAAGATAGATCCTCATTAGACATGACAATGGAAATGCTCCCACTCATGTCCTTAAAGTGTGTTTAAACAATACTTCAAAGAATAAGATCATTAATAGCAGGGAACGGGGCAAAGTGGCAAGGCTGTTTTCTTCCAACAGAAGAGCGCCCTTGTGACAGGTTGTCTCCCAAACAAAAATCTATGACCTTAAAAATGCTACTGAAACAGAATCCTCGGCATGAATCCCAGCACTAGCATACAGCAAAAGGCACCACGATAGTTTTGTTTTCTATTTTTAAGTAGTCAAAAATTGGCCCACTTTTTTTTTTAACTTTATTGTTTGTTTTCTTTTCTTCTTCTTTTTTTTTTTTTTTTTTTTTTTTTTTTACTTTTTTTTCTCGGAAGCTGTAAATCAAGACATTACATATAAATAGAGATTCCCTATAAAAAAGTCATTGTCGTTAGCTATTATAAGACAACTTTGCTAAAATGAAAATAAAACATTTTTATTCGTTATATTTTTTTGGGGGGTGTTTTTTCCCCCCCTTCTTTTATATAAAATAAAAATATTTATTTGTTTTTTGTTTTTTGTTTTTTGTTTTTTTTTTGTTTTTCATTGCGTTCCTTTTTTTTGTTCTGCGGTTTGTGTGGGGTTTTTTGTGTGTTTGTGTGTGTGTGGGTTGTTGTTTTTGTTTTCCCCGCCGCGCCTCGGCCTCCCTCCTCTCGGAGCCGCGGCTGCGGGCGCGGGGGGCGCCTAGAGAGGGTCGGGGTCCGCTTTGGGCGCCGCGTGCGCCAGGCCGCCGCGGCACGTGTGGTGAGTCCGGCTGTCGCCCGGCCGGTGCGGCGGCGGCGACTCCGTGTGCGCCGCCTCATTGTTCTGAGTGCTTAGGAACGGGGTGCTCTCGGCCACCAGCTCCTCGTCAGACTCGCTGTAAGAGGCGCTGCTCAAGGAGAAGGAGTCCCGGACGGCTCTGGCTCTGTGAGGGATGTGCCCGTTCAGTTTGGATTTTTTCCACCGCCTGTTGCTGCTGGCTGTTTTCTTTGGCTGCTCTAGCGCTGTGACGTACTCCTGCGTCGTCTCGTACTCGTCGTCCTCTGTGATGCGGAAGGGGCTGGAGGGCAGGCTCCCCATGCTGTCGTTTAGGTAGGTCTTCCTTTGGTAGTAGCTGTCGTACCTCTGCGTGTCCTGGAAGGGGAGCTGGTACCGCCGCAGGAGGGGCTGCTGCTCCTCCACGCGGAAGCTGATGGGGGCCGCCGGCGGCAGGGACACGGCGTGCGCCGAGTTGGGGGAGGTGATCTCGAAGGTGGGCACCTGCGTGGGCATTGAGTAGTGGAAGTCAACGGGAGACAGGCGTGCTGGTGTGGTCAGGGCCGACACGTACCTGCAAAAGGAACACCTCTGTTTGGACACAGAGCGACCCCAAAAACCTCCAGCTGAGCCGGTGCCTTGATGAACACCCCGCACAGGGACCCACGAGGGCCCCAGTGAACCTGCTTGTGGAGGTTCTCCTGGGGAATCAGGCGGAGGGACCTTGCACTGCTGTGCCAAGGGAGGGTGAGCCGCTGGCTTCAGTGGGCAGCATGTGCTGAGCATCCCCCAAACTGCTTCTCCCGAGGGACTCGGTGCACAATTCCCACTCTGCATCGCTGCAAACCCTGCAGCATCTCCCAGCAGGCTGAGTCATGGCTTCTCTGCCTCTCATCTGCCTGACAGCTGCCTTCTGTTCCCTCTGGAGCTGCCAGGCTTGTCTCTGAGGAAGGTCCCTGGAATTCCCTCTCTCTGCTCAGGCCGCAGATGGGGAAACCCTGGGCATTGCCTTCTCTGACTTAGCAAAAATCTTGTGTCTCAAAAAGCCATCTGCCACTTCCATTTTACTCTAGTGACAAAATCAGTGTGGTCACTCAGGTCTGGTCTAGCCCTTCTCCACACAGCCCTTCCTTCAGCACCACTTCTTTCTAAGGAGCAGATCTTATTTCCTGTTGATCTCCCCAGTGGTGTCTCTGCCCAATTCCAGCTGCCCGGGCTCTCTCACTGGTCCATGGCCTTTTTACCTGTTTTGTGATTTGTGAGATCTCCATGGCAGCTGGGTCAGTCTGCCTGAATGGACCAGGGACAGGAATGAGAGCAGGAGATGCTGCCTTTCTCCTCTGCCTCATGGACAAGTTCCACTGCCTTAAAGGGTAGCAGCCCAAGAGGGGCCATGTGGCCACCAAGAGTCACTCATGGCTACTCCAAAGGGCTGGAGTAAGGGTGGAGATGTGCTTCTTCTCCATGAGGAACCAGACTGGGGGGAGGACAAGTGTTGCTGCTGCTGTCTCAGCTCTGCAGCTGTGTTCCTTGAAGGCTGGGTCATACCGAGTCCTGTCCCAAGGCTGTGCCCTCATGCAGCACCCTCTCACCCGGCCATCCAGGACCGTGCTGAGGACAGACACCTTTTCCCCAAGTGCCTGAGGGCCAGGCCCTGCTTGGCAGCCCACCAAGCTCCCCAGGGTGTTCTCCCAGCCAATTTTTCTCTACCAGTTGCTGACTGCAGCTGGGCACATTCTGCTCCTGTCATCCCTGTGCTCCAAACCTCCTTTGCCACCAGCGTGCAGAGCTGGCTGCTGCCCCGACCAGAGTGACCTCCTGGAGGAATTGGCTTCCTCTGGTAGGACCAGGGCTGGAGTTTCCCCAATTCTACCATGGCACCGCTGCTCTAGGGCTGGTAAAGGCAAACATTTTTGGGTTCGTGTTGGGGATTAGACTTGTTTGTTTGTATATTTGTTTTACTTATAGAATTTTTTCCCCATAAGTTGCTAGAAGACTAACTACTTGTGGGTGCTTGACCAAAACGAAGTGGCCAAAGGAGACTTTAGCACTGGGCTACACCTATTGTTTTCGGGGTCTCTGTGAGTTTCTCTCAGATGGGGGAGATAATGCGAGTTTTGGGGGACATAAAGGACAGGACTGGGGTCAGCTGCTCTCTCTTGCTTTTGGCATTGGAGAGGAAGGTCAGGCTGCTATTTTGCTGTGGGAAGAGTTCACAGCCATCACTCCATCCCATCCTGGGAAATCTACTGCCATCTGCTCGTGTGCCCAGGAATCCTGCTGGGCCAGCCCTGCTCCCACTGCCACTTCTTCCCTGCTGCTTTGAGGCTTTCTGCTACTCTGTAGCCCTGCCCTGCCCTGCCCTGCCCTGCCAGGACACCCCTGCCACTCCAGCTACCAGTGCAGAGCTCCTCATCTCATCCACCAGCCTGGGACTTTCCTGACTTCCAGCTCAGTCTCTCGAGTCCTGCAGGGGCACTGAGATCAAACTGCTCCAGGCTCTGTGAAAGAAAGCCCTCGAGGTTCCTGGTTCTGTTTATTATTGATGTTGTAGTTGTTGTTGTTGTTTGTTTGCTTTGTCAGTAAAGATATAACAGTAAAGAACTGTTATTCCTATCCCCATACCTCTGCCTGAAAGCCCCTTTAATTTTCCTAAATCATAATAATTTGGAGGGAGCAGATTTGAATTCTCACTCTCTAGGGAGGTCCTGCCCCTCCCTAGCAGACACCTGCCTTTCAAACCAAGACAGTTTGGCAGGGAGGCATGGGGGCTTGCCTCTGCTGTGCTGTGGGGCCCCAGGCAGCGGGCTCTGACCTCTCGCTGTGGGGCGAGTCCCGCAGGGAATCCACCGAGTCGCGGTACTGCGTCGTGGGCCGCCGCTGCTCCTCGATGCAGAAGGTGGCCCCGCGGCGCGCCCACGCCTCCACGCACGCGGGGCTGTTGCATTTACTGGTTCCCACCGAGGACAGCATTATCCCAGACTGGGAGTCTGAAGTCAGGCTCTCTGTTCGCTCCAAGCTCCAGGTGTGGCTTTCATGTCTGTGGAGGAAAGCCCAGGCAGACAGTGAGTAAGGAATTCCCACCCAGCTCCCTCCAAAGACGCAGGCACTGCTCACGCTCAGCTCTGCACCTCTGCACCAGTGTCCCCCTCCTCTCTCTCTCATTAGGATATATCTGGCCAGGGATGCCCAGATTCCCAGCCCTACCTTTGATTTGCCTTTCTTTGCTCTTTCTTGGAGATGCCATTAGAGGACAAAGAAAGTAAACCAGTGCAATAGCAGGTATTTATCCCACCATGGAACAAATGGCTGGGAGCGGGATGGGACAGCCTCTGGAGGGAGGCCAGGGCAATTCTGCTTTGTGCTTGCAAAGTGTTCTGGGTGTGGAACAACACATTGGCTATGCCAAGGCAAGTCAGCCAAGTTCCTTCAAATGTGCCACCTGCACTGCCAAGTGACAGCCCCTCTGGAATTGCTACCAGAGAGGGAGCCAGGAGAAGCCACTCAAAATTAGCAGGGCAAAGTCTACCAAAGATTTTGGCAGCAAAACACTTTCAAGGTGCTAGACAAAGACCATGATGTGCTGAGCAGTTGGAGCCCCACGGGCCCAGTCTTGGTGCAAGGAGGACATCCCAAAAGGACTCAGAGGATGCACAGGGCCACCTGCACATGGGGGTCCCACCAGTGCCACGGCCACCACGCTGACCCCCAACATTGCAGAAGCACGTGATCCACGAGAGCAACCCCTCTGAACTCCCAAACTGCACCAGATGGAGCTGGAGTGTGGGTGGAGGATTTTGGGTGGGGGTTTACAGAGGAGAGCAGTCCTCATTAAGATTTCCCAAGAAGTTGTTAATTATTGATGGCTCCAGGCACACGCTCATTTATAACTTCAAACAGCGTCCTCATTAGAGGCACTGATGGAGTAACATGGAGCCTGATTATGCCAGTAGTTTGCCTCTGGCATGACTTCAACAAGCACCTGCTCGCTGCACTTGACTCAGGAAAATGAGGTGGCAGGTAGCCAGGACCAGAGGGTACCCAAGGTAGGTTCCTCCCTACAGCTGTCAGGAGCTAATGCTGCCCTCCAGACACACCTTTGTGTCTTCAGAAGGTGCCCAGGGATGGCCCGGGCCTTTGAAGTGAGCATGGAAGGCCAGCAAGGTGCAGCTCTGCAGGCACAGGAGCCTCTGTGCACCTGGCTCAAGATTGCACATGCCTACCCAGGGCTGGGCTGAAGAGTATGAATGCAAAAAAACCTGGAAAATGTATTGTCTAGCTCATGAGGAGTGGGATTTCCCTGGAAAAAAGAATCATTCCCAGCCGATCAAGTCATTCCTGGCTTCCTCTCTACTTGCTGGAGGTATAACCAGACGAATCTGGGGAGGAATTCACCTGAAAATCCAAGTTCAACATCTGAAGTTGGTCTTGCCCACTGTAACTGAGAGTACTTCCTCAACTCTGAGGAATGCCCGGAGCCTAAGGAAACCTGCCTGGAGCCATCTGTGAGCTTTAGCTGGAAGAATTCCTGCATTCCTGGATGAGTGGAGAAAACCCCATCAGGCTAATGAAGGATATGAGCCAGTCACATACCAGAGGCAAGTGATCTCCAAGGAAAACCCCTGTCACTTACTGGAAGAAGCACAGGAGCTGTCTAAGAGAAGGAACTGGAACATCCAAACTCAAAACCCTACAGAACTTTTTTTAGAGCATTTGAAGGACTTTTCTGGACATCTCAAAAATAGGAAAGTCCATCTGCAATTTAAATGTTCTCAAAAACCTTGAGAAGGTTCAGGTTCCAAGCCATGGTGTTCTTCCCCCAAAGGTTATTTTGAAATAAAACCAAAAAATATGTCTCATCCTGTGTCACAAAGCATTATTGGTACTTTCCTGCTAGACCAGGTTTTCCAAAAAGCTTCAGAATTGCTTCCAGTGAAAGAGGTACCACCACCTGAGGTGGAGGTTGGTAAACTGAACAGGAGCTTTTTCTTTCTGGTCAAAACCTGTGACTTCCAAGTCAGCCCTTGATTCTGAGGAACTGATCAAAACATTTGGTGATATTTTGTGTACTTTGTCTCCCACAAGGCAAATACATTCCAAACATGAAACACATAACCTGTGTGTGCTCCATGAAGTATTTTAGATGCCCAGGGTGGCTGTAAACACAACCTGCAAAACCTTTCCTACACACATCCTCCTGTTTGGGTCTGTGCAAAGCTTGGAAGCACAGGTTCATTTCCTCTGTTTTCCAGCTATGTCAGGCCTGCAGGATTCTGCTGGCACCTCCCTGCAGGTCAAGGAACACACTTTTCCTTACCTCTCACTAACCAGCTGTGCCTGCAAAGTCCTGCAGTGTAGACATGGCCTGTATGCCACTACAGAGCCAAACATCAAGTGAAAACAGAAAGGGAGGTGAAAGGCAAATCTTAGGATCTGACAGCATCCTATGGCAAATAGCAGGAGAAAGGTGCAGAGAAAATGGTACACATCACCTCTGGCTGGACGTTGGAGTGGCTGTGGAGCAGTGATGAGACGGGGAGCAGGAGTGACTTCCTGAAAAGGTTGTCTCTGTTTCCCTTCGGATCACGTGCTCGGTGGCAGAAACATTCTTAGAAATATACTGCAAAACAGGAACAGTCACACAGATCAGCCACCAGTATGTGAATGCTGCCAAAGAGAAATTCAGCTGGCCTGGTTAGTTCTGGTGAAATCAGGTGAGTGAACCTGAACTCAGGTGAGTGAACTGGGTGAACCCAGAAGCTCAGCACCCCACAGAAATGGACTGGGAGTGTAGAGGCTTTCTTCTGCCCCTTCACGTTGAACACTGGGAAAGGGCTGTGGCACAGGGATTGCAGAAGGGTTTGGAGAGCCAAGGGATTCCCCAGAGGACAGTGGTACCATGTGTAGCTACTGAGCAGAGACACATCTCTGCCCATGGCTGGCTACACCCAATCTAGTACCAGCAAAAAGAGAACAACGTGAAATCTGTCAGAGATGTGAGTTCTGCAGAAACACCAGAAGTGATCCAAATATTTATGCTGAGATATTCCTTCATCTAACAAGCAGCCCTGCTTCTCACAGGGGCACTAAGCTCTCTGAGAGAGCCAGTACTATGGGTCCAGGGGCTGTGGTTCTTAGAATTCCCTTTCCCCCTTCCTTCATGGTTGGAATCCAACCTACCTAAATTTTAATATCCTAAGGCTGACCCACAGAACTTTGAACTGATTCATTGGACTCATTTCTAGCAGTACTTCTTGTTTGGCTCTGCCTCCCCCTTCCCTTTTTCTGACCCCTTTCAAGGCACTTAAGCCCATTGATGGCCCTGTTGAGTTCATGGGGTTTGATGGGAATCTTGTACAGCTGGAGTCACGAGAGTGGCTGAACTGCCCTCTGGATCCTGTCCTAGAGAGACTTAGGTTGTTCTCATTGGTGTGATGGTGGCACCCCACCAGGACTTGGCACCTTGCCCAGGACAGAGCCCCTGGCATGGGCAGGTGGGCTGATGGAGAGCTGACCACATCCCCACAATGTGCCTCATGTGGCTCCGGTCACCGCCGCGCTGATCCCATCTGCCATCCCGCAAAGTGGGACTGGACAGGATAGCACAGCAAACAGGAAACATTGGGAACACCTCTCCTACTGGAAATCAGGGTCACACTTGATTAACCAAAACAAGCCTATCCCAAATGCCCGAATCTCATCCTGTGCTTCAAAGCAAAATCACATTTCCCTTCAGAAGTCAGTTTTGGAAATGTTTCTACACAGAATCCTTCTTTTTGCTCAAGTTTGTTTGCGCTTTGCTCCTCATGCACAAGCACACAGGTGAGTAAGGACACGCACCCACATCAAACCCCTGGTGGAAAAACAGCCCCTCAGGAGCATGCAGGGAGATGGAGGCAAAGGGTCTTACATCAGCCATTTGGATTTCCTCAGGATCCAAACGTGGATGGCTTGGCCCGTTGGCAAGGCTCCGGTTTTGATGAGCAGGACACATGTTCTGTCGCAAGTGGTTATGCATTTGTTTTCTTTGTTTCCTTTAGAACAGAAAAAATCCATTAGGAACACTTCCCCCATGGGGGTCTCTGCCCCCAGAGATGACAGAGAAGGCAAGTCTTGGACATGTGAATGTTCCAATGGTATTTGCAGAAAGCTGCAAACAAGAAACAAGGCGTTCAACACTTAACACCTCCTACTGCTTCTCTTCTCATGGACAATTTGGGAAGCTGGGTCCAGGTCCCCTTTCCAACACAAGGCCCAGCACAAAGGAGCAGAGCCAGCTGGCAGTGGAGGAGAAAAATGGGGAGAAGAGGAAGTGAGTCCTGACTTGGCCACAGTGACAAAGCACCTGGCCTGTCCTGTGTGAAGAACAAAGTGGCACAGCCTACCCATGCCCACGGTGGGACATCTGCTCCACAAGAGCCACTGAGCTGCAGGGGCACTCTGAACTGAGGTGCAGGCTGAGAAGGGAGAAAAGTTCCATCCAGGCAGGGAAGGCTGACCATGAAAGAGGTTCCCCAGTCTCCTGTTCCATTAAGATTGCTCTGGAAGTCCCTGCAAGGTACACAGCTGAGCCCACAGCTCCTGCACAACAGCCCAGTGTGCCTCTGCTGGCAGAAGCTGAGCTGCTGGCTGGGGTCAGCTTTTCCCTGTAACACAGCATCACCTGCCTGGGTGAAATGGTGCTGTTGCTGGGGACAAGCAAAGGGTGCCAGGAGAACATCCTATCTAGACACAGTCTGGTAGACAGCTTCACTGGCCTCCTGCATGAGACCTTCCTGGGAGCACACAGCACACCATTCCCTAAACCCAGCATTTGGGTGAAAAGCACAGAAGGAATGTGGAATGTGAACACTGCCACTCACTAACCTGTGGCCAGTTCTGGCCTGTCAGCCCCCCATACTCACTTGGTTTTACAGTAAGCTACCACACAGACGATGCCCACCACAAGCAAGGCAACACAGATTCCTGTGATGGTTAAAACCCTCTTCTGGTAGAGCTCCTCCGCTTCTGCAAATGGAGAGAAAGGAACCAGTTACCCACGGGCTCCAGCACCAGGGCTGCCTCTGGCTGCACAGGAACCAGCTCTGCGTGGGGGTGAGATGGAGCACAGGGCTCAGGCAGACCTCCTACCAATGCACTGCCCATCTGACCTGAGCCCAGCTGGCCCAACCTTCCTCACCCCTCAAAAGATTCTTCTTGTCTCCCTGCACCTTTGCCCTCACTCACTTGGTAGCTCACCCCTTCTGCCCTCACTCTTCTCACCCTCTCTTCTTCTCCCACAGTGACTAATCTCACAAAGCCCCACGGTTCTCCTCTCCCTTCCACCTTTCTGCTGCCTGGATCAGCCAGCACAGAAGCCCTGGAGCATGCACCGCTCCCCACGGGCACGCAGTGATCCCTGACCCCAGGCTCTGCTCTGCCCCGCTCAGGATGCCCCTGCATGCCCTGGAGCAGGGTGGTGTGGGAGGACCACCAAGCAACAGGCCCCAAAGCATGCAGGTCCCAAGAGGGACATCCTGGAACAGTCAAAAAGCAGCGTGAGGATGGAAAAGTGATAGCGTGCCAGGCAAAGAAAAGGGAGCGGAGTGATCCAAATACAGGAACCAGTCATGGATTTTTAGTGAAACCCCAGGAGGCGATTCATACCATGGCATCAGGTAACTCAGAGACACACAAAAAATGCAAGCAGCTTGCTGCTGGCTCTCTCAAATACCACCAAGTGTCACGGGCTGCCTTTCAAACCAGAGGAGCCAGGCACTTGCATCAAAACCCAGACCATGCTGGAAGTGAGGTGATTCATTCCCATCAACCGAGGCTCCCAGGGAATGCTTGGACCTCGCCTGCACTGCACCTAGGCAGCAACACCATGGCAAGGACAGCTCCTCCTCTGTGGCTCCACCAGAGCAGATGTGACACCCAGCAACCTCTGCCACGAGGCAGTTTGGCTCTCCAGCTGGATGACTGAGAGAAGGATTCAGGGCAGAGCTGCCATGAGTGTTTCAGTTCAGCAGCTAGGAACAAAGTCCTCATGCCCCCACACTATGTGTTAGTGTTCAAGTTATTGGGGTTTGTGCCTTCATTAATATTCATTGATTTTTTTTTTTCCCATCTAGATTAGGCAATAAAAGTCATGCCATGGTTGATGTGCTCAGTGTGCTTCACCACAGCACTCAAAATACCTTGAGGAGACCATGTGATATCCCCTGTGCCATCACACACTCAAATACAAAACCAGGAGAGAAACAGGTCTGGTCCCAGAAACCCCTGGGACTAGACTTTAACCAAAAAAAAGTGAGTGGGAAGCAATGAAACATTCCAGACAACTGGATATTTAGAACAATTTCAGCTTGACATTCTAGGCTGAACAAAGCTTTTTTGGAGAAAAAAAAAGGATGCCAGGAAAAATGGTTACCTCTTTCTAACTAAAATGGGAATGGAGAAAGGTAAGCAAGGGCTGGTAAGAAAGACAACCCTGGCATGAAGATGCAAAGTATAATAAACTAAGCCTTCTTGAGGTGGTTTGTTTTTGTTTTTTGGGGTTTTTTTTTCTCTACAAGGAAACAGGGGGAGCTGGAATGGAGGAAGAGCCCACTCTGGGGTGAAACTCCTTCAGTGACATGTTTCTTTTGTATGGGTGCCTTATTCCAGGCATCAGCAACCATGGCAGACACGTTTTCTTGCTCTTGCACATCTTTGGGACCTGGATTTCAGTTGTACATCTCTCTCCTTCAGATAGGAGTTTCAGAGATTTTATACAAATTAGGAAAAACAGCTGGGATCACATCCTGGTTATGGATGGCACTAGGCAAGAATTTTGCTCCTACCCAGCAAAAACTACTTTAACAAAACCAAAACACAAAAAAAAAACAAAAACAAAAACAAAAAAAGGCTGGGAGGGAGGTCAGTTTTCAGCATGGACTCATTCATCAAGCCAAATTTTCCAAAAATTCTTCAATAGCAATGCTTTTTGCTACAAAGACTTTTTTTTTTTTTTTTTCCTAAGCATAAATCATTCCATTTGAATCACAGAGAAGTAAGAAAGAGCAAAGACATTAAAACTACTGGGGGGGTGGGTGGTGTGTTTACTTTTTTGTTGTTTGTTTGTTTGGGGGTTGTGTTTGCTTATTTGGCTGGGGTTATTTTACCTATAACAGGACAAAGTTCTTTGGCCAAGGCTCAAATCCCAGCCCTTGTTCTGGTGATCGTGTCAGCATGGGACCCTGCCTCTGGCTTTTCTGACTGTCCTGAACCTTCACTTAATTGCACAGGGAATGTTTCAGCTCATCACAAATGCAGATTTGGCCTCTCTGTCTCAAGCTGACAGCTCTGCTGCATGAAGCAGTGAAGTGTGAGGCCGTGCATCACCGCTGCGGACTAAAAATTGAATGATCTGCTGATAGTAATTTAGCTTGGCTCCCAACATCTCATTAAAGCTGATGCTTAACAACAGCATCTTCACGTTGCACAAAACCATCTCAACAACAACAGAAAGGAAACAGGAGAGAGCACGCTGCGACTCTGTGTTTGGGCAGGTAAGATCCCAGAGCAGGGCCGTCCATTCGTGTCTCCACGCTCCACAAACACCACGTCTCCACCAGCAGCATGGTCACTTTTACAGCAGCAAACACTGTGAACAAACCACGGGGTGCCACACAACGCTGACAGAGCCACGGCCCGGCCGCGCTGCCACAGCCAGGCATGACAGGGACAGACAAATGACAGAGCAGAGACGGCTGCAGACCGGGAACGGGATGTGTGCGCGTTGTGATGACATCGAGAATGGGTGAGGAGAAGGACAAAAGGTCAACAAAAAAAGGGATGTCAAAAATCCTCAATTTTAACGTTTGTTCAAGTGTATTAGCATTAGCAGCACCGCTTTCTCTGAAGTGCCCTGACTGTAAAATTCACACATTTCCTGCCTCAGGGGGATGCACACCTGTCCTGGGGGATCAGGCATGCAAAAGCTACAGGAGATGCATTTCTCCAGCTTCACTTAGTGAATGTCCCTCTACCTCAGAGGGCAACTTAGAATCCACAGCTGGAAGACTGGTGTCCTCATACTTCTAGCAAAGGGAATTGAAGCATCTTCATGTGAAGTTCTGCTCTGGTTGACACTGCCAGGCCAATGCTTTTAAGTTGAGTGATCAATCCTAGAATCATCACAGAATCATAGAATGGTTTGGGTTGGAAGGGACCTTAAAGCTGACCTTGTTCCAACCCCACTGCCATGGGCAGGGGCACCTTCCACTATCCCAGGCTCCCCAGTCTCTCTGCTCCCTCCTGACCTGCCCTCCCTGCTCTTGGCTTGTACACTCCAGGGAAAACTTGCCTCAAGGATTTGATTTCCCAACTGCTTATTCAAGGGATTACTTGATATATATCTACAACCAGACTGAGGAGAATGAAAAGAAAATAATATGATTATGAGCAACTGGGCAGCAGCAGGTAAATGCCCAAAGGGGATATCTGTAAATGCATTTAACTTTCTGCAGTGTTTTCCCAAGCTTGCCTCTGGGGTGCTCAGCATTACACCCTCCACTCTCGTGGGCAACTCCTGACTTCCCTGGGACAGTTTTCTAGACTGACTTGTCTCATGGCATCTTTCTTGGAACAATTTCGTCCTCCCCAAGAACCAAAACGAGCTGCTAAATTTCGGGAGGAGGACATGGCAAAGCTCATCCTGACCCTTGGCAGGATCTCCTGGAGGTTCTTGTGTCTGGTATGGCAATTTCTGTAACAGCCCTGATATTTCTAGATCTCGTCTTCCCATTCCTGGAATGCCTGCTGGCAACCCTTTGGATGGACACAAGACTCCAGGTTTTCAGTTGGATACACAAAAGCATGTTGAATGGAGATGTATGGAAATTGTAACATCCCAGTCAGGCCACGCACACCACGCTGCTGCTCGGAACAAAGAAAAAAGTGCTGCTAAAAATACACCTGCAGTTTTATAGGTTTACATTCAGAATTTGTGATTTGCTTTGTTTTAGTTTTGTTTGTTTGTTTGTTTTTCAATCCAAACATCTATCTTGGTGCCAGGGAAGAGAACAGAACAGCTGATTTTTTAATCATCCCATTAAAGCCATAAATATAATGTTGGAAGCTCTTAATGGCTTCTGATTAATAAATGAATGGTTGTTCCATACCCTTTAATTCAAATCCAAGATGCTCTGCCAATGCAGAAAGAAGACAAGGAAGAGAAAGAGAAAAAGAAAAACAGGTCTGTCAGAGAACTCTAAAATACAAACACACACACTGTGCAGTTACAGCAGGTTAGCTTTTGGTAGGCTCAGCAGCACTCACACAGAGACACTGTACACTTCAGAGCATTTCAAACCCCCACCACAGCTCACATGTTATGCAAAGAAAGACCCAAACAAATTGCAGTGGAAGTTAATTATGAATTCTTTCAGTTAATTATGAATTCTTTTGAGATGAGCCATGTTTGTTAGTACCTGATATGAAAGTCACTGTTTAGGCAGGGAAAAAAAAATTAAAAAAAAAAATAGGAAAGGTACACTTGTTCTGAAACAACTCCTGACAGGTCAAAACACATAGAGACTGCATGAGCCTGGTAAAAACCATTCATTCCCTTTCCACAGGACAAACCTGCCCTGGCTGGTGTCCCACGCCCCGGGGCTGTGCTCCAGAGAGGAGTGCTGGGCACAGGGCTGTGAGGGCTCCTGCTGGGGCCTGGGGCTGGCCAGCCCCGTGCTGCTGCCCACACCCCGAGCCCAGCCCTGGGGCACAGCAGCCCTGGCAGCACAACCCCTGCCAGCCCTGCCCTGCCAGCCCTGCCCGGGAGCCCGGAGCTGCCAGGGATGAGTGCCCGGGCAGGGCAACGGATCTGAAATTGCAAATTGCACTGAAAGCTTCCCTCCAGCCTCTGACCCTCCAAACTGCACTCCTGCCGTGGCTCTGCATTGTTTTAGTGAGCTGCAAGAAGCCCAAATGAGAGCATGAGCTTTGGGATTCATATTCAGAACAAGTAAGATTGCAGCTCATCTTGCAGAGACAGTGCTAAGCACAGGAGTTCATCCAATGAATCAACACTGCAAAACAGGCACCCGGAATTTGAGTGATTTTCCTGGTACAGACCTCACCTAAAGACAGCTTTTCTTACATAAACATGAACGTTCTCCATACTTACCACCACACACAAAAGTGAGCTCTGCTGCTCCCAATCACCATACACACAAGATTATTTGCAGCTTGATGTCCAGATTTATTTACTATATTTTCCATAGGAACTGCTTTTTGCTGCACAGAAATATTGGCTTTCTTTTGCAGTGCTGTTTGAAATTTAGGCGGGGATAATTAGCACTAATTGTTACAGAACATGTAAACACGTGTTCTAAAGCAGGTTCTTCTTTTCTAACCAATGCTGAGGTTTGGGGGGGGGCTCTTGTAGGGGGAAGTTGGGGTTCTTTAGGGTGTTGTATAATTTAAAGGGCACAAAACCCAGCTGCTGTCTGCTTCACATCTCTTCATGTGTGTAGAAGGAATGGCAAACTCCACAGAGCATTTCACAGTCATTTTGCACACGTGGCAGTGACAAGGACACAACGTGGTGGGCAGCAGAGAACTGGACAGAACATATTCATCCCAAACCACTTGGTTATCACAGCCAGCCCTGACCCATTCCTAAATCTTCCTGCCATTGCACACACCTGTTTCCCCTGACACTGACAAATGCACGTAGATACCTCAGATTTCATCCATAAATCTAAGCTGTTGGTGCATCTGCATACACACATTTCTCCCCATCCCAGGATTTTCTGCAACATCTGCAGCTACAAATGGATGCAATTCAAAACATTTTAATGAGTTTTTGCAAACTCAGAAACACCTGTGAGCACAGAGGTGGTGGGCAGGACCTGAGGAGCCTGAGCCCTCCCACTCTCCCTCATGTCAGAACTGTTTCTTTTTGGCTGCCTCAGGGAGCAGATAGAGCCAGCTGGCTGGGAAAGCTGTGCCAGTGTCTCATTACCATCACAGGGAAGAATTCCTTGCTAATATCCAATCCAAACCTGCCCTCTGTCAGTTTGAAGCCATTCCCCTTTTTTCTGTCACTCCAAGCCCTCTAAATCTCTTCACATTCCTTGTTGTCCTCTCTATTCCACAGGACAAGCTCCATGGAAAGCAGTTTATCCAGAGGCTGCCACGCAGATAAACTGCAGTGAGACAGGCCTGAGATGGCAGCTGCAGGCTGAGGAAACAGGCACAGCACTTTTCTCATAACCTTCATCACCATCCTCCTGTCTGCCCTCCACACATCCCCCCTGGTCAGGGCAGGGGGCTGCACCTGAGCACCCTGAACTGCTGTGGCACTCCCCAAGCCACCTGAACTGCGGATGAAGTATTTTTGGAAAGTCTCATTCTAAACATGCCTCCTGAATCTTTCTGGAAATGGTTTTTCTCAGCATTAGACAAAAAGACAAAGTCCTGCATTTACTTCATCTGCAGTGACTTTGTGACTGTGATGTATTGTAGTTATTTTAAAAGAAGAACAGACAAAAACATTTAATGTAAAGTACTCCTGTAGGAGTAGCACCTCAAGCAAGATGACTCTCACTGAACTGTAGATTTATAAGATGATTAAGAAGGATAAAAGCCTTAGCAAAGAGCTGTGAAAACTGTGGCTCTGTTCTCCTGGTCTTCAGATTGCCCAAGAATGTCGATAAGATGTTTAGTTACTGCACGTTATTCCCTCAAAATGCACTCTCTGGGACACAGAGCATGCTCCAAGGCAAGAAACAAAGTGGAGAATTGACATCTGAGGACTGGCAAGATAATAAATTGACGATAATTTTGTTGCTAATCAATTGTATTGACAAGAGTAGCACTGGCAGGACTCTGACTCAGGTTTTTCCCAGGGCGTGCAGGGAGCAGTGCAAGGCAGGGGGTCACAATGGGGACAGGGGACACCGTGCCTGTGCTCAGAGCTGGCTGGCACGTGGGATCTCCAAGAACAGAGAGTCTGTCAATGTTCCACTAACCCCACAGCCATTCACCTTCTCCAGTACTGCAGCAACAAAATTAATTTGTTTGGCATCAAGAGTCCAAACACACAGCAACAGAGTATTCAAAATCTGCTGTGGATGAGGCTGCAATTAACTCCAGGAGATCCTGAGGGTAACCTGTGCTGTGTCCTGGGGACAGGGGTAACCCTGCCATGCTAAAGACAAACCCCCTGTAATTCCCCAGGCACACCAAAGCACAGCCATCACCCTGTAATTCAGTGGTCAGTGTCACAGTGGACACGGAAAGAACCACACGAGGACACGCTGGTGAGCGAAGCAGGAAAAAGGGGCGAGTTTATTTACAAAACTCAGTTTTATACATTTCCTATGGGGCCCGTGGATTGGAGGATGGAATTCCACCTTTCAATCCACATTGGTCAAGCCAACTGGCAATCACCTTTCTCCTCCCACCTACAAATAGGTAAACAATGAAAGAGTTAGCAAAACATGGCCAGTGTTTATAGTAGAAAGTGTGATAAGGTGAAATTTCTGACTCCAATATGAAGAATATTACAGAAGGCTTAGAAAAGGCTTCAAAACCAGGGTGACAGGTCAGCAGTTGCCCTGGCACTGAATGGAAGCTGCAGAATGCCTGTGGAATTTAAAATGCTGCCAAATATTGGTTTGGGGGTCAGATGAGTGAGAGGTGGAGGAGGAAGCAGGAATTTAGGTAAAACAAAGAAGTAATTTTTCAATTATCGTTTTTGTATTGCAGTCACAGCAGGTAGGAAGCCAGTGCTAAGTGAGGTGAACAGAGAAGCTAAAATTCAGATCTAGCCCTTCCCAGAAGAGCTTGAAGTGGCACATTTATCCCTCTGCTCACGAGGACACTTCACCTCAGCATGAGGAGCCAGGTTCCAGAGGCCACCCATCAAAGGGTCACTTGTACCTGCCAGGGTGGTGCCCAGCACGGCCCTGGGCACTGCCAAGGACCATCCTCAGGAAAACAAGGAGCCTCTCACCCAGCAAAGCCACACTGCTCCACGAGGGCTCGGCCAGCAGCCCTGGAACCAGCTCCTGTGCTGCTGTGGGAACAGGCTGAGGACAAAGCTGCTCTCCCAAGGGACACCTGCAAATCTGCTCTGTGCTCCAAGCACACCAGGGAAGCCTCCAAATGCGAATTAAAATTCGATTTGTGAAGAAACCAAACCAAATATGGGGTAAAAATGGAGAATATGCTAGATGACATTGCATATGAATGTCAGCTCTGTTCTAGGGTGTTTACAGGCAGGCTACAGCCTGCAGTTTTAATTGGATCACAAAGTAGAAAATGAAAACGTTTCACTAAGCAAGATGAATGGTATGACATTTGTCCTCCAGATTGGTGATGATTATTTGTAGAGATGAATAAACAGCAAAGTTAAGATGAAGTTTCAGTTTCCACAGGCAAGAGGGAAGCATAAATATAAAACTTTATCCCAATTTTCTAAATTGTTCCATAAATCCCAAGGGGAAAGAATCCAAATGTGCAGATTTAGGAAACATATAAATGTTCCTGCTGACCACGTTTAGTTTTCAGGATCTCAGCTGCACCAGGACTGAAAGAGCTACCAAGATGTTTTACAAAACCTTTACCAGCCAGCCCAAAGCCTGGCAAGTTATTAGTAAACCTCCAGGAGGATTTAACAAAGACCTGAAAAGTTGCTTGTACAAGAGAGAAGATAGAGGTAGATCTTGATCTGACGTAGAAATGGCAGCTATGAAATGTATGTACCAGCACAGCTTTGAAAAAGGAGTTTCTTAGAAGGAAGGATGATTTTGGACATGGCTCTGTTTCCTGGGAAGAGCTGCAAGCCACAGCTGTGCCTGTGGAGCTGGGGGCAGGAGGCAGCTCTGCACTGGTGAGCCCCAGCACCCAGCAGGAGCCCTCAGAAAGAATCCCTGACCCTTTTGGATATTGCTGCACCAGCAGAGAGGAAAATCTGGCCAAAGAGGCTAAATGGCCCACGGATAGCACTGCTGTGGATCCATTCTGGCTGTGGAGCAAGAGTTTGAGGTGTTCTACTCTCCCCAGTGCAGGGACAGAGACTCCTGTGATCTGTGGCTCTGCAGGTACCTGTGCCACAGGAGCCACCTGAGAGCCACTCCCACCAGTTTGTCTGTGGAGACAGAGCCATGAGGACCTTGGTGTCAAAAACGTTTTAGCAAGAGGATTTAATGACTCATCAGCCATGGAAATAACTCCCTGTTCTCATCTGCCAGGGCATTCCTAAATTTCATACAGCAATTGCAGACAATCACTGTCCCCTCTGTTCACTGCCATTAATTCTCTGCAGTTTAAATTTCAGCTGATTTAAATGTTGCTTTAATGTCCCTCTATAAGGTTTTCTTCTCCCAGGTTAGTTACAGCCTAAATAAAATGATCTCCTAACCTTGATCCATCAGCCCTATTTGTGGCCAGAGCCAGGACAGATTGGGGGTTCTCTGAGCTACCCCACTGAGGCAATTCTAGGGAGTTTCTCTGCACCAATCTGGTAGAAAATAGCAACAGTGTGAGCTTGACATGGAAAAAAAAATCTTTAACATTTTTTCTTCATTTTGAAGCAGTAGTGTATATATCCAGAAGGGCTGGCAATAGGCACCTGCTCATGTGGTTGGAACAGCAACATAAAGAAACATCACATGTGAAAAAACATATCTAAATACCCCTCATTTTCATCTTAATTACTGCAGTGGTTTAGCAAGTGTTTTGGGCAATCAGAGAAAAATAAACCTCAAGAGCTACCTGCCAAAGAGACAAAGACAGCCTGAACTCCTGGAGAACATGGGGAGTTTTACCTGAGCAAAATGTGAATAAGGGTTTAAACCAGAGAGGGAGGAAGCTGCTCCCAAGAGGAGGACACACAACATCTGGCATGATGCTGGGATGCTGCACCATCTCCATCTGCGGCCCAAATTCAGCAGAATATCTGCCACAGCTTTTCAGAACAGCAGCTTCAATTTAGCTCACTCTGCAGAGACTCTTGCTCAGCCCTGGGATACACCTACTAAAAGTCATTGTCATATTTAATATTCATATTGAAGAATCAGGAGGATCCAATTTAGGCCTGAAAACCTGAAATACCCCAAATACATCTAAAACAACACCAATATAGGCATTCTTATTTAAGTACCTGTCAAATGCCGGCAGTGCTCTCAAAACATGAATCAGGACAGAGCTATTTTATTTCCAATGGAAATGCCTGAACCTCATTTAATCTGTTTCAGCTTTTGACCTGTCAGAACCCATATGGGATGAAGCATTGAATGAATTATGGAACATCAGCAGCTTCTACTGTGCCCTAATTATTGATCAAAGGAGAAGGTAAGCATTTGCAGGGTCCACACTTGAGAGAAATGCTTTTCCTACTCAGAAAAACAGCAAGTTCAGTGCAAGGTTTTCTTCAGTGCTGCTGCTATCTATATTACCCAACTGTGACCTGAAAGTGAAAACAGCTATAAACATGTATGAATCATCTTCTTATATGAATTTTATCCAAGTTCAGACAGGTAGCCTGGATTGTTAAGCTGTTTTTACCTTACTGTGCTGTGGTAAAAGCAGACTTGAGGTAGGGAAATGTACATGTGTCAGTTTTAAAGCTGGCATCGTTTCTGTAACATGTGAACAAAACTAAAACAAATCTCAGTCCCATAAAAAGCTGGATTCTGCAAGTTGGTGAAAAAAAACACATGCTGTTTACTCCTGGCATTAGTGCTCTCAAAAGGCATTTTCCTGACATAAAGCTCATTTTCACCCCTGTTTTGGTTTTGCAACACGGCAGCAGTAACGTTTAAGCCTGTTGGACACCACCTCATGAACCATGCTGCAAATCAGCTCCATGGGGTGAGCATCCCACTGCTGGCTGCAGCCAGGCCCTGACACCCAGGGCTTCCAACAGGGAAGGAAACCCTTCAGCATCAGGTGAAAGGTGGAAATAGAACATTCTGGGCTGTCGTTTTTAAACGAGCTTGCTTGGATATTGGAGTCTGGGAGGATAAATCAATGGAGGTTTCAGCTTCGGAAGCCAGTTTGGAACAGAAGGCAATGTAAAAACATTGAGCTGTCCCAAGGGCCCCACAAAGTCCATTTGCATCTTGTCTGTATGCTCCATGCAAGGGAGTCTGATTCCAGCACTTGCCAGCTATTAGCACGTGCTAATGAGGCTCCTGCGATTGCCAGCTCAGGATGAGGACGGCAGGATTCCTCCCAGAGCAGTGGGAGAGGGGTTCTGGCAATCAGGAGCCGTCCTGAAGAGTCATTTCTCCTCTGGTTACTGCTAATTAAAGCCTCTTTCTTGGCTCTTTTTAAAAAGCCTCCCTTTAAACCCACCATTTGTGGTGGGTCCAAGCAGCCAGCGTGGAGGCAGGATGGGTTTCAGGGACAGTCACAGAAGGGTCACAGGGAGGTCAGAGGTTTCCTGCACTGTAACTGCATCTCCTTCCATGTCAGTCCTCACCCAGACCAGCATCCCTCTGATGCCGGGACACTGACTGGATAGGGACCCAGGAAAATTCTCCACCTTGACCACAATGAGCCAGTTATGTCTACAAGTGAGACCAGTAGGAACTGGAAACTAGAAACTGGGAAGCACCAAGTGCAAAGGCTTTAGGATATTTACACCCACTGAATGCATTAAAGGATGGGTCACTGTAGTTAGGGTCAATCCCATATGCAAGGCTGTCCAACCACCGAGGAGAGACAGGAACACCTCTGTGTCCAGGAGGGACCCGGTCTGATGCCCTTTTGGCAGGTTTATCCTGCATGGCAGGGAGGCTGGGAAGCCCTGAGGCAGTGGCAGCCACCAGCGTGACCTCTGTGCCACTGACTGTAAAGTGATTTCCTTACGATCACACCCTCGCTGGGATTTCCTCCTCTGGTCCAAGGAGACTCACACCCCCTTCGCAGGAGTGGTGGGAAGATACCCATCTCCTGTCCTGCACAGCACAGGGAAATGCACATCTCCTGTCCTGCACAGCACAGGGAAATGCACATCTCCCATCCTGCACAGCACAGGGAAATGCACATCTCCTGTCCTGCACAGCACAGGGAAATGCACATCTCCTGCCCTGCACAGCACAGGGAAATGCACATCTCTTGTCCTGCACAGCACAGGGAAATGCACATCTCCTGTCCTGCACAGCACAGGGAAATGCACATCTCTTGTCCTGCACAGCACAGGGAAATGCACATCTCCTGTCCTGCACAGCACAGGGAAATGCACATCTCCCATCCTGCACAGTACAGGGGAAATGCACATCTCCCATCCTGCACAGTACAGGGAAATGCACATCTCCTGCCCTGCACAGCACGGGGAAATGGCCAAACCCTGCCCTGCACAGCACAAAGAAATGCACATCTCCTGCCCTGCACAGCACGGGGGAAATGCACATCTCCTGTCCTGCACAGCACAGGGAAATGCCCAAACCCTGCCCTGCACAGCACAGGGAAATGCCCAAACCCTGCCCTGCACAGCACAGGGAAATGCACATCTCCTGCCCTGCACAGCACAGGGAAATGCCCAAATCCTGCCCTGCACAGCACAGGGAAATGCCCAAATCCTGCCCTGCACAGCACAGGGAAATGCCCAAACCCTGCCCTGCACAGCACAGTCCGTGTCAGGACAGCAGTGCTGGCAGGCCCAGCTCCACACACAGCACAGGCTCATCTCACACAGCACACCCACCACATAAACTCGGGCCTCGTTTGCATTTTGCCTGAACAGAGCAAGCAGCATTCAGTTCAATCAGAAATGAAAGCAGAGCCCATTCTAACAAACGGGGACATAACGAGCCCCGTTCTGCTCTTGGACACCATCACAGCTCCTCTTAGCACCAAGCAGAGCTGGGAGTGCACAGGACAGGGAGAGGGCTCTTGGAGAACAGAAGAACCTGCTTTAAGGACATGACACAGAGCCACAACAACAAGGAGAGAGAGAAGTAGAAAGAGACATACTGGAGAAGCTGACCATTGCGAAATGCTGACACCGGTCTCCTGTGAATTCGATCGGACACCTACCGGAAGAGAGAAAACCAGAAAGAGAGAAACAAGATAGCAAAATGACACCAAACAGGCTGAACTGAGGCCCCTCCTGATCCCTTCCAGGGCTCCTATCTGTCTGCTTTCAGCCTTCACCCTTACCTGCAGCCCTAAGCCCTACCCAAAGCTGACACCAAGAGCCATCCCTGACTAGACCACTCTACATCCACCGCTGTGCCCGGGAGGTTTTAAGTAGTGTGGTGCATTTTTTGTCTTCAAACATACTTTGCTTAGGATCTGGCATGTACAATCGCAAAGGCAGTTTCTCCAAACATCTCTGTCCGAAGAATCCGTTTGGACATCTGGAGGGGAAAAGGGGAGAAATCACAGAACATGTCTGGCACAGTTCTTGAGGCTAAGGTCAGAAATAAAAAAGTGCATTGTGATGAATGGAAAAAATAAAGGCTTTACATGCGTATTTACTCTTTGCTTTAACCAGGCACCTGCAACATCAGTCTTCCAGCTCTGGTTTGGGCCTGGGTCTTCAAGCAGGCAGCCAAACCCCTCCTGCTCTGCCCTGTTCTGCCCTGCTCTGCCCTGCTCTGCCCTGCTCTGCCCTGCTCTGCCCTGCTCTGCCCTGCTCTGCCTGCCTCCTTCCTTCTCACCTGCTAGAAGTACCAGCTGGCAGGAAGACTGAGATGGGCTGGATGCTGCTTTCAGAGACTCCGTGGAGCTGCTCTGTAGACTGGCAAGAGGCACCAAAAGCAGTGAGCAGCTGCTCAGGCGACAGCGAGCACTGGGTGTGGGAAGCATCTCCCCGTGAGGAGCCCAGAAGTGCCCACGGGGGGTTAGAGAGGAAGCACATGCAGAGTCTCTGTGTTAACAGAGAGGAAGGGACAGAGAAGAAGGCTGAAGGGGTCTCACATGCTGTCCAAATGCCAGGCTCTGTCAGGGTGTCCTGGCTGAGGTCACCGGATGGGCCCAGGTGTGCCAGCTCATGCCCGGGTGGCAGGGAAGGTGCCCTGCAGCCAAGGGCCCCCAGGCATTGGCACCAGCCCATGAGTAGCTCCCCAGAGCACTCCCCAGCTGAGCCAGGTGTGGGGAGCACAGGGCCATGGGCAGGAGCTGCAGAACCACCCAGGGTGAGCACCCACTGCAGCTGCAGGTGAGCCTGGGAAGCGATGGGAGCCCAGCCTGGCTTGGTCAAACACGTCTCCCCCAGGCACTTGTCCACCTCCCTCACTTCACATCTTTTCTTCTGGATATTCCTTGGATGGTCCTGCACAGTATCTCTGGTTTTCTTGAAGTCCCAGCTCTCACCTCCCTGTCCCACTGCTTCCTCCCTTCTCAACACACCTCTCTCTCCTCCGAGCTTAAGAGGCCTTTATCTTTACAGCATTTTAACATCTTGTTTTTCAACATTTCGTGAGCAGAACTGCAGGCTCTACACCTGGTACACACCAGGCCTCCCTCACTCTCAGGTATGACCCACAAGATTTCACTGTCCCACAGTGACCTGTAAGTGGTCAACCAAGAAGGGACTGAAGGGCACCTCAGTAAAACACAGATGAATCAGAGGCCAGGTCTGATGTCAGTGGCTCAGCTCCTGGCCAGGCTGCTGCAAAGGACAGCAAGAGGCTGGAGCAGCCACAGCACAGTGCCAGGTGACCTGTGGATGTGGTGGGGTGGGACAGGTCCAGGTCCAGGTCCAGGTCCAGGTCCAGGTCCAGGTCCAGGTCCAGGTGCAGGTCCAGGTCCTCCAGGTCCAGGCTCCATGCAGAAAACCTTGATATTTACTAGCTGCACCTCATCATGGACATACACTGAGCTGGCTTTGGCACTCTATTTCTTGCTGGATTTCACTGCAGTTTGGATAGGCCTGGGCTGTGCAAAAACACCTGCTGCACCCTCACTGCCCATGACCAAATGTGGGTCAGCATCTGGTTTTTTGGCACCTGTGCTCACACCTCTAAATGGGAGTGTGTTGGGCTATTTGTGCACCCTAAACGGCTCGTGGAGAACTTTAGGACATGGCTCTGCATGAGGCTGCACTGAGCTCTCCAGTCATCCACTTCAGTTTCTCAGTATCCGAGTCTCTTCTGGAGCTGAAAATTGGACTCCCTGGTCAGGCAAATACCTTTGAAAACTTGGCACTTTTTTTTCTCATTCTTGGACATTCATTGGGTCACTCAAGAGTCTGAGTTTCATTCTTGGACATTGATCTTGGGCACAGGAAAGGGAGATGTGCCAACCATACCAAGCCAGCTCCCAAGGAAAGCTCAGCCCAAGGGGTGACCACCAGAGATGGGGCCTGTTGACCTTCCCTGCAATGAAGCAGAGGAAGCTGGTGCTGGGAAGTGAAGAAAATGCCCTGCTGTCAATCAAAAAGCACAACCCTGAGGCACTGGGTGGCACAGAGACAGCCCCAGGGAAGCAGGACTGCAGAAACCCTTCAGAGATTGCACTCGGGTTCCAGCAAGGAATCCAAAAGAGAAGGTGTCTTCCCAATCCTTTTTGAAGTTTATTCATCACCTCTGATAGAGTCAGGAACTTATTCACGGAGTCTTCAAGGGAACCCAGTCTCGTTTGCAACGTGCTTCCCATCTGTCTGGGACCTGAGATTTCCTGGATGCTGGGAGCACACCAAAGGGCCTCAAGAGTTCTGTTGAATGAAGCAATTGTCCCACCCACCCCAAAAAGGGGTGTCAGAAAGGAGCTTAAACTATCTCAGGTGCACATCTTCAAGAGGTCAGCCAAGGCTGGAACTCCTGTGTGACCGCTGAGGCTGCATGCCATTAAGGGAAGACCAAAAATTATGGGAAAACTGGCAGAAGGAAATAAAAGCCCAGAGAAAAGAATTGGTAAGAAGTGAAAAAGCAAAACAAAAAGGTGTCAAAGAAGCTTTGATGCCCTGACAGCTACCATATAGCCCATCTTCAGATCTCTGGAGTCAGCCAAGCATGGGTGGGGAGAAGAGCTCTCCAGGCAGAAGGCAGTAGACAACTGTCTTCTCTGTGTCTAGGACACCTCAGGCTTTTCATCTTCAGTGACTCAGTGATTCAGCGCTGGGAGAAGTGACAGCAAAAAAGCCCCCCTGAGCAAGAGCACCTTCTGCCACCTCTCAAGCTTGTGTACAAGCTGTCAGGACACAGTGTGCCACCCCTGCACGCCTGGGTTCTGGCTCCTCATAAGCAAGGCTGCAGGCAGAAGCAGTGACCAGAAGACCTTTGAGAGCATGCAGTGCTTTTGGTTGCTCTTTTTCAAATCTGTCTCTAACTTCTGAGTTGCCAAAGACAATTTATTATTTATTACTGTGGCCCCTGATGTGACTTCAAGGAAAGAAATTTCTGGCGTGCTTGGCACATGGATTTCCCAGTCTGGACAGGAAGAGCAGTGGAGATCCCTTCTGCATTAAAATCTGCTGCCTGTGGTGAGGAAAGCCCTTCTGCCATGAGGGATATACCTGAAAGTTAGGGCTGACTGGAGCTGAGAGCTGTGAGCTGGATGATCATGGCATCCCTCTTCCTGCACGTTTGGCTCAAGAGGCTCTGGCTGGCTGTCCCAACAAAACCAAGTCCCTCCTCCTTTGGAAAACTCTTGCAGGGATTTCACAGATGGTGGAGTTTCCTGCAAATATCACCTTTGGGCTTTATTGTGCACTGGCAGAGGCACAATGGGTCTCTCCCCAAAGGCCAAGGGATGTGGACAAGGGTGTGTCTGCAGGGATGGAAGGACAAGGCTGGGGAAGGACAAGGCTGCACAACCTCACAGACAGCACCTTGTCCCCTCTCTAGCCTGAGTGGAGACTCCCAAAACTGCCCTTGCTTAACTCCATCTCTCTGTGTTTAATTGCTACCTCTGAAAAGTATTTGCAAATGCCACTGATAAAACTGGTCATGGATTTTTCTGTCCAGATTCTGTTTTCTATTATTGCTGGAAAATATCCCATTCTTTTCATTTTGACCTTAAGACCTTGTTTTTTTTAATAACCGTTTTGAAAACATCTGCAATATTCTGCTCTTGGGTTCAGGATGAATTGCAGTGAGATATTTACATGGTAACAAAAATGCAGCAAGATGATCAGTCAAATAAAGCATCTCAAAAAGTACAAACCAAAATGGTTTGAATGACTCATTTCTGTGATGTTTGCTGGGCACTTTTTTCTGAAAATTGAGGAACTTCGACATTTTGCCCCTTATAAAGGCAGAGCAATAGTTATTGTTAATTATTATTTCTTACTTTTAATTCATTATCATAGTATTCCTGCTGGAAGCAAAACTTTTTCTGTCCAGCTGTTGCTCTAAATCTTGCAAGGGTAGGCACGTCTCCTTTGCACCCCCCGATCTTAATTAGAATATGCAAAATTCGTAGCTCTCATAAAGTAATCCATGCTACAGAAAAATGTGAATGAGCAGGTGCTTCAAAGTTATGTGATAAAGACAAGCTGTAGCAGAAGGACACAATGCACTGAAGTAAGCAAATGGAAAAAAAAAATGTTTCAAGCACGTTGCTTTTTTTTGTGGGAAGGCTGCAAAAGAAGACAGTTCTGTCATTGTCCCCTGACCAGTCCCAGATGATCAGGCTCTGGAGAGCCACAAAAGTCTGGACTCCACAAAATCACTGATGGGAAGAAGAGAAAGCAACCAGAATAAACACCAAGGCCTTCTCCAGAGCAGCTAATCAAGGCATGTTTGCTGCAGAGTGGAGTCCAGACCTCAGGGACACCCACGGCTGGGCTCTGCTGCCTGCACCGAGCCTGCGCTGCTGCAGGAGCAGCTCCCACACCCTGAGGGGCCTCGAGGGTCTGACACAGCCACAGTGCACTGAGCAGGAGGCACAGATGGGCCACCTGAACCTGGAAAAGCACCCGAGCTCATCACCCAAGATAAACAGCATGCAAACCCCAAGGAACGAGTCCTGGCTGGTCCGGGGGATTTGGAACAGGATGTGGAGATTTTCACCCCTAGCTCCTCATCTCCAAGGACATTGCAACACCTCCCCACGGGACTGCTCGTACACCCGTGGCACAGTGAGGTCCCTGTGGCTGAGCACTGAGCAGCTGGTGCTGAGCAAATGCCACTGGAGGGGTGGGACAGCTCCGGATGCCACAGGGCAGCTGAGCAAACAGTGCTGCCAGGAGGACCACGGCCATGCAGGATCCCTGTGACGTTCACACCTTTGGATGCTGCTCTGGGAAGCACAGGGGAGCTGGCAGTATGGGCAGCCCTTCAGAATGATTCTTCTCTTTCCTGGGAAAATCTGCAGGAAACAATGCACTTGGAGGAGGTGAACATGAGATTTTGAAAACTGGTGACTTGGATTCATCAGTTCATTTTAGAACAATCTGATCTTTTCTCCTTTTGCTTTGTTTTGCTTTTTGTTATTTCCTTCACTTTCACTTTTTGCCTGAGGTGCTCCAGGCCTCTGACCTCCCTCCCTCACGTAAGGCAGAGCTGTCACCCCAGATCCAGAGAGTCTGTTTATGTCAGCATTGTAAATCCTCCAGCCTGATTCTTGTGAGCACCAGTGGTCCAGCATGATGTGGGGGTGCTACTCTGGAACACTCTTTAAGTCTTCTGATCCCACACAAGATCCTGGCCCAGGGCAGATCACTTGATTCCACTGGCCACACAAAAGAGATGTGAAGAGTGTTTTAGGGCAGAGAAGGCTCTGCAGTGCTGAGATTTGCTTGCTTTGTTTGGCTGGGAAGATCCCAACTGCACCTAATGAGTGCCAAGCCCTAACTGGGAAGAGGAGCATTTCTGCTCTTTGGGTAGCACAGCCCTGTGGGGCACCAGCAATAAAAGAGTGGAGCAGCCTCCAAGTGCTCTGAGCTGTGCCAGGGACTCCCTGGGCTCCAGGAGGGAGGCAGATCCAAGAGCAGAGGCTGCCAGACATCCCAACACTCTGTTTGACTGGACACAACAAACCAGGCAGTGCTGCTGTGTGTCCCAGCCCAGCTCAAGGCCCGGGACCTGTGTGTGTGCATCCCCTCTGCAGCACCTCAGTGTGCTCTACTCAGACCTGTCCCTGCCCCAGGGCCCAGCTCCCAAGGCCTTTCTGAGCCAAAAGATCTGGAGAAAGGTCGAGATATTCTTCCTGTCAAGAGCCTGGGAATTTTTAATTTACAGGGGCTGCTGAGGCACGTTCTTTCTGTGTGTGGCTCTGTCATTTCCCAGGTTTATGTGGAAAATTTGCAGAATATTTGAGGCAGGTTCTCCCATCTAACTTCCAGGTGGTCTGCTTGCAGGGTCAGGATAACAGCACACATTGCTTTATGTTCAGGTTTCCTTTGACACTAGCGTGTGTAAAATTTATTTCAAATTAATGACAAAATTATGGAAGAAAGCAGTCCAGAAAGACACAATTTCTGGAAAAGATCCAAATCCATTCTGGGCTCTTCCTCAGTGAAGAAAATGCTTTGTCCCAGGTCTATCTGAAGTGTATTAAAAAAGGAGGGAGAAAGTGGGATTACAAGCAAATACTTTGTTCCTCAGGATTTAAAAGACCAGGAGGAACATGTTTCTGGGAAGCCTGTTATAAAATAATAATAAAAAGCCAGCTGCCAATTTAGGCAATATTTGTTGCAAATCGAGCATGAACCACATCAGCAGAAGAAATTATTTGAGAACTCATCTGCTGTTTTTGGTCCAGACAGCCAGAGGGAACATGGACAGGAAGGATTTTCTGTGCTTCTGGACAGCTGCAGGAATGGAAGCCACTCCAAGAAGGTGATCACAGGAGGGTAGCAGGCAGGGAGGGGGAGCGCTCTGAAATTCTGCTAGCTGGTATTGGAAAGGCTGGTGATATCACAGGGGTGTTGGGGGGAAAGGATCCCCTGGGGTTCAGTGATGAGGGGGGCCAGATGATTCCCCCAAGGCCCTGCTGACTCTGACTGGAAGAGTGACATGGGAACAGCACATGGACACGTGGCTGGAGCTGCTCAGGTGGCTCTTGTTGACCTCCAAACCTTGAAGAGGTTGTGAGCAGAACCCACTGATCTCTCCCATGCTCCTGGCCCAGAGGCATGGTGAGGCTGGAGGGCCAAGGCCATTGCAGAGATCAGAAATTAACTTTGAAGCCTCTGTCTGTGCCTCCTCTCCTTTCTCCTGCTGCATCTTTCACAAACCAGAGCAGCAGCTCTCCTGTCTTGGTGTGGTGAGGAAGCTGTGGAACATATCAGCTCTTTGTCTGCAGGCAAAGGGGAAGTCTGTTTATTCACCAGCATCTTCCCCAAAAATCACCCTTGTCAGTGGGAGAGCCATTTTATGGGAAACACTCTTCAGTTCAAATGGTGCTGCATTCCTCAATAACCATGATCCTCCAGAACCAGAAACCCTGAAATAACACCACTTCAAAAGCCAGGTTTTCTTATCTTCAGTGTGACATCTAGTGATAAAAACACCCAAGGAGAATGAACATCCAGAGGTGTCCTCAAACAGTGAGATCAGAGGTGACTGTGCTGTGTGGAGGGCACTCAGGTCTCCAGGGTTTCTGTGAACATGGAACCACCTTTTCTCCATGAAGATGAGCAGTGACAGTGCAGAGCTTCCCAGCACCTCCTTCTGGGTAACACTTTCCTGCCCTTCCACACACGCCTGTTCAGTTCCCGTCTGGTTTAGGAATTGGTACCTTGGAACTCATCACAAAAGGATATCATGTCTGCAAAGTGAGGAATTCAGGCTTTCAAATGATGTGAAATAATTAGGTCTGTTTGGTGTGGCACATAAAATCTTAATGGAATCCATCACTGAGCGTTCCCTCTGTTCATCAGCTGCCAGAGCAGCCTGGCTGGAAGGTAGGCTGGAATTATTTTGGTTAAAACAGTCTATCTGCTGAAGACATTTGACAATTACCATAGTATTCTTCATTAGGAAAAAGTGATTCTTATGTATGCTAGGAGTTTAGGTAACCCTTGTTGTAATTAGAAATTGATCCCATTTGAATCTTGATCTGGATTTGAGTTCTTCCCAAAAGAAATAGCCTTCAAATCTGTGCTTCTGCCATGACCACGTTGCTTACAGACAGAAATGTTGATTCAGACACTCCTCCATACTTCAAGGGTTCAGCCCTTCCCAGAATGGAAAGACTGGAATTTCTGGGGCTTCCTGGGCTACAGCTACCCCAGAATGGTGGCTGTGACTTCAACCATCAATGGAGCTTCCCCCTTGTTTCCTGTGGGGAACACTGACAGGATGAGCCCACGGTGCCACCAGGAAGGCACTGGCAGTGACAACTGCTCCTGTGGGGGACAAGGGCTGCTCCCACTCCATGCACATGGGAAACGTGGAAGCCACAGCTCCTGGTCTGTGTCCTACCCAGCTCTTCCTGTGCCTATGGGGCAAGTCTGGGAGAACTGGGAGATGCTCCCTCCACCACAGCTGACCCTGCACTGGAAAGAGAGAGCCAAAGAGCTCAGCAGGATGCGTTTCCACGTGGCCTTTTCTGCTGCTCCCTACTGAAGCAAAGGAGCACTGGGAGAAGGGAGGAGCTGTGCTCGGTGTGATCCAGCCCACGGGCTTCCCACGAGGGCTGAGGGTTGTGTTCAGGTGCATCCTCCAGGGCTGAGGTACCTGATGAGCATCACATCCTGCAGTGCTGCTGGGCTGACATCCACAGATGTAAATACCTTCAGTTGTGTGTCTGACTGAGACTGAGAGGTCTCTGGGTTCCAAAGGGAGAAAACTGTCAGCTCTGGGCTTCTCCAAGCTGGGCAGTGATGCCTGGGCCACCAGGTGAGCTCAGAAGAGATTCCATCTGCTCAGTGAATGCACGCCCAGGGCACAGCTCCTGCTCACTGTGCAGGAGCCCAGGGGCAGCCACAGTGAGCTCTGGGTACCTGCATCTCCAGCAATCAGCCTGCACAGCTCATCCACAGGCACTGCTGGCTTTGGGGGTGAGGTGTGAGATGCTATTGGGCTTTCTGGTTCTGAACCAGGGGTGAAAAAGTCTCACATCCCGTTCCACATTCCTCAAGCTGTGTGGCCCCACTTCAAACTCTTCAAAGCTCATTTTAAGGATAACTTAATACATGTCTCTGGTTTCCTTGCAGGTTTGAAGGGGGAACCAACATCCCACAGTGTCCAGAAAGCTGCACAGAGTGGGGAACAGCTGGGGGTTAACCCTGGGCCATGAGATACAGGCTCAGCCAGGGACCCCTCCAGGCACAGGGGAGGGAGGAGGCTGTGCCCTGGCAAGGCCCCCCTGACTGGAGGACGGGATGTGTCAGCTCAGGGAGAGCAAAAGGGACCCAAATTCCCCTGAAGCTGGAGAGGAGAAAGGGAAAAGAAACAGCCAGGACAAACATATTCTTAGAGGGAGAAAAGCCAGGAAAAGTGAACAGTGACACACACACGAAAAAGGAAAACATGAATCCTTGCCCCCCCACCCCTGCCCCTCTCGTGCCCCTTTCTGAACCTGCACCACTCAAACTGCAATTGCCAGGAGAATTTTGGGCTCCCCCCACTCTGGCAGTTGCACAAAGGTCTCCTCTCCCTCAGCCAAGAAATTTCCATATTGACACAAGAACTCCACTCACTTACTTGCACGACAGCTGATTAATCCCCTCGATGTAGTAGCACACCCCTCCATTGACACAATAGGACTTGGCTGTTTCGTTGCATTTTCTGGCATGCCCGGACCAGGAGGAGAGAGTTGTGGTTACTGCAGGGAAAACAAAAACACACACAAAAAGGATATATTGTTATTTCCTTCGTTGGGCAATTCTGCTTCCTCAGATGATTTGCTACGAGTTCATTTGCCAAAGTTAAATCCCCAGAGCTACAAACCTTTGCCTGTGCCTTCAGACCCACCTTCAGGTTCAGGGCTGAAACTCGACCCTTCCTTTCCCAGCAAAAGGGGCCAAGTGAGTGAGGAGCTGAAGGCTCATCTTCCTCTAAGCAGCAAACACGTAGTAGAAGATAATTTTTTTGGCAAACTGTAGGGAAGTGCCCCTTTCCTGCTGTCCTTGCTCGGAATGCTGTGCCAGCAGGCAAGCAGGAGGTCAGGAGGAAGAGGAGCAGCAGAGTCACAGAGTCACAGTGACGAGGCCTGAGGACATCAAGACACTGCACCCACACCCAGAGGTGCTGCAGGGGACCCCACACCTCTGTCAGCTCAGTTTTCAGAGGCAGGAGCAGGCCTGGCACACACAAGAACAGCTCCACCTGTGCCTCCCCTTCCCTGAGCGTTTCTCTGTCCTGCCCCACCAGAGCCAGAAGTGCAGCAGCAGAAGTCAGCCAGCCCCAGCTCCTGCTGTGAGGCAGCATGGCTCGAGTTTCCTGGGATACAGGTGCTTTTCCAAATCTAGAATTCCTTCTAGAGAAAAGCGTCACAGTCCTGTAAGCTACAAGAAAACCTGAAGGCAGTCTGCAGAATTTCACTGTAATTCCTGTCTCTGAGAGACTCCAATAAGCTTACAGCCTAAAGCAGAGTCTCCAAAGGTAAAACAAAGGCTCCCAGGAAGGAAAAATCAGTTGTTAGAGCATTGATACAGGTTACAGAGGGTGAGCACCTCTGGGGAATGCAGACCCATCTCACATAATTCTGATAAGTGCTGGGCACTAAAAAGCATGGATTTTTTTACAACTGAATACTTCAACTCATTAAAAATAGTTCTCTTTCCTGGACTACCCATCTTGCTCAGACCCTATCACAGTTACACCTCCAGCAGTGTGGCTCCTGCCTACTTTGCAGCACCTTTTATGCTGCAGTCAAGGCTTCTGAGGAGACATTCCATCTCTACCATCCTGTTCCCAAAGCACAAATGAGCCTCGTGGAGAGGCTGGTGACACCATCCCTGAGACTGAACTCTCTGACACGGGATTCGAGGAAGGAAGCTTGAACCAGAGCCAGGCAGGAGCCAGGCAGAGCCCCAGAGGAGCAGCAGGGCAAGCCCTGGCCTGCCCTGGAGGGAGCCAGGGCTGCTCCCACCCCTCTGTGCTCATCCCACCTCCGCAGGGGCTCCCAGGCTGCCTCTGGCTGCAGCCACACGCCAGGGCCAAGGGCTGCATTCCCAGCTGCAGCTCCAGCCCAGCACTTGCTGGGAACATCTGGGCTCTCCCAGGCAAGGGAGGGCTCCCAGCACCTTGTGCAGCCTCTCACACCTGGGTGATGCTTGGCACTGGAGCAGCCCGGACAAGTCTGTTCTGGCTCTGCTGTTCTTGGGGTCCGTGCCTCTCTGAAGGAGGAGATTCCCACTGGGCTGTGCCCATGCTGTTACCTGTGCTGGGCCGAGCTCCCTGCTCGCTTTGGCTGAACCCACGAGCTGTCCCAGCCATTGTCTTCCATTCCCACAAGGAAGTGGATGCCTCCCACTGGCTGACAGGCCGGGTTGTGCAGGAGCAGAGCTGTTTCCACACTTTGCCTTGAATAACCATTGCCTCTGGCTCTGTCTTTTCACAGTTATCCAGGGCACAGCCTGTTGTCCCAAAGTGCTCTGCTAACCAGACATGGAAAACACTCCAGCAGAGAGCCAAGATGCTCACAGCCCTGGGACAGCAGCTGCTCCCTGGGGGCACGTCCTGCCAGCCAGCTGGGAGCCAAATGTGGACAGCAGAGTGCACACACTGGAGTGTTGGAGCAGAGGATGGCTTGACCAAGCCTCCAGTGAAGCTCTCTCAAAAATCCAAATCCTACACTTCTGCAGGAAATTCAGCACTCCCTCCCAGTTAAGATTAATGGTAACTAAAAGCCAAGGCCATTATGAGCCTGTGTAATTTATCTGGGGAATGCAGACTCATTATACAGACAAGACTTTATAATTTATACCTTTACAAGATAATAGCACATTTCTGCTCAGGAGAGGAGAGCTGTGGGTCTCTGATAAGTGTGGGTCTCTGCAAGTGTACCATTGGATCAGGGAGCACTGAAACTTCATCAGCCAAAGGGCTGGTGCAGATTGAAAGGCACGTGGAGGAATAACAAGCACAGGCTGCAGGGAGCTGTCACCCCTGCAGCCATCAAATACACCACTTGGTTGTGAGCAAAATGATCCATCTGGCCAAGTCTCGCATCATAAACCCTACAGGGAATGATTTTGGAACAAACTTTGCCACAGCAAGAGAGGGGCAGAGAGGGAGAACTGAAAACAGAGCCCAGAAACCTCCCTGTAGGAAACACCCCAGATATGAAGATACCCAACCCACCAAGAAAGGTGGATGGGAAGGTGCAGTGCTGGTGAGGTGACACCAGGGAGGATTACAGTGCTCATCAGCCAGAGATTGCATGGGATCTTCATCCCACAGAAACAGTTTTGTCCCTTTTAAACAGGTAATGAAGAGCCTGACGTGATTGAGGTTTGGGCATGTTGGGCACTTCTAGGGGAGAGTTGTCAGTAGAGCTGTGCCTGTCAGGAAAATACATAGTTGATCACCTCTAGTAAAAGCATCTTGCTAATGTCATGATCCTTTAAACCCTGTTTCCTGCAAGTACCTTGCCTTTTATCCCGAAGAAGCACGAAGTGTTTTAAAACTGAGTCATGGGATCATTACTACAGTCCATTTGCCAGCACAGAGATGTGGCAAAGGCCACAGAAAGAAGCAGGTCCTTGTTGAGAAGAGAGCATCAGAAAATGAGGCAATTTCAGACTACAAGACTGGTCAGGCCAAAGCCCTGCCTTGGCCCCAACAGTGGGATCTTAAAAAAGAAGATCAGCAGAAGCATGGAGTGATAATCTTCCTTAGGCCCTCCAGGATGGGCACTCAGAGACAACCCAAGGCAGCCACAGTAATGTCATATTTAGTGGCTTTTGTTAGATTCTTCCACCAACATGTTTAGTTGCCGTTTGAACAACTCTAATCTTGCAGCATCCGCAATATTTGTGACAAGAGCTCCAGTGCTATGCACACAGCATGCAGGGCCACATCTCCCTTTAATTCTTTTAACCTGCCCTTCCCTGGTTCTTGGATTAGAAAAAACTGGTCAGTCATTATCCCCCCTTGTTTGTGCTCCCTGTGGCATCACAGGCACAGCCAGCATCTCCTTCCCTAGCTGGGAAGCAATGATCTCTTTTTATTTGTTTTTGGGTCATCCCTGGTTCTGTTTTCTCTTTGGAAATAGTGAGACCATACTGCACACATGGTATTTATGGGGTATTTATTCCAGTCATAGGCATTCCTAATGTTTTTTGTGAGGTTTGATGTACTGAACACAGATCTTTCTCTCTTACAACCCTGAAATCTCACTGCAGTGTGGTAACACAGTCTAGAGCCTCCCAAGGTGCCTGATCACCCTGGGATGTTGCTGCAGCTGGGGCTTCACGTTCCTGAGAGCAAATATTTAAGGAGCAAGGATGGAGAAACCAGCCAAGCTCTAGTGGGAGGAAAAGGGAAGCAAAATGTCTCCCTTTGAAAATGTTCATTGTGCCTGGGCTGAAGTGTGGCTCTCTGACACCTGTGGCTGCAGATCACACACAAACACCTCAAAGCGTGATGCCAAAAGAAATTTCAGTGGGTTTCCACCAGACTAGTGGGATAATTCCCAGATTCACAAGTGACTTTGTGTTTAGCTCTGCTCCCCTTCAGCCTGGGCCACTGCAAATACTTCAACAGCTGCATGCCTGGTCCAGAGTCATCTGGAAATTTGGATGTTGGTAAAGTGAACCTCACACACGGTTTATTTAGAGCCATGCAGGTACTTTCACCTCTCTGCCAAGCACTGCACAGCAGTGCCTGAGATCCAGAACTTACTTCCCACAGCTATTTCACATTAACTGCAGTACAGCACCAGGCAGACTTTACCCCCCGTTGGCTGATGTGGCACAACGAGTCCTTCATTCAGCCTCCAACACAAATCCATCTATCCCAAGTGACTTGGAAAGTTAAAAAATTGCTGAGATGAGTGGAGAACTGCATAAGCAAGGGAGCAGTTTTGGGTGGTAGCAGGGTGGAACAGGACTCATGAAGGCAGTGGGACGTGACGAGGGGATTGTGCAGTAACACCAGTCACATCCCAAGAACCTCCCCAGGTACTTCAGCAAATTAAAGCAGAAAACCTCATGCAGGAGTGTGCATGAGGCAAGCAAGTGGTGACCTTTCCTTTTGACCAGTGGGAATAAGCAAGGTGCCCTGAGACACACAGTGGCAAACTGGTCAGAGACCCTGCAGGGTGAGAGGAGGGCTGGACCAGCTCACCCATCAGCAGGTCAGACCTCCAGCTGCTCTTCAGCCCCAGGACTGAGAACCAGGCAGGAAGGGGGGAGGAGGGGAGGACAAGGAAGAGAGGGGAATAAGGAGGTGAAGGAAAGAGGAGAGTAAGGAGGTGAGGACAGGGAAAAGAGGGCTGCCTCTTGATGACGTGTTTGTGAATGATCTGCAGCCACGTTTTATTGTTGCTGCCCCTGCCAGTGAGGACAGAGCAGCATAAACACAAGAGACTCAGAGCACTGGAGTCATTCAGAGTCTATTTTCCACCACATGCCTCAGTTATTCTGGACTACCATCAATGACGGGGCAGCAGAGAAGGGAGCCAGAGCAGTGACTGTGCCAGGTGGACTTCCCTTCACACAGCCCATCTACGCAGAAAGGCCATTAATGATTGTGCAGGGATTCTTACACAATTCCTGCCATGCACGTCATTTAACCTTTGCAGGCAGATCACCAGGCTCTTCTCAGAAGTCTGGTGAAATACTCCCCCTGCAAAGAGTTAATTAATGCAGCTTGGACTATAAATTATAGTTAATTTTTCACGAACTACAGCTACTGTCGAGGAGGGCAGGGAGACAGCGATGGTTTCGCCGCTCCTTTTCTTCTTTATAAATAACTTTGGCTGGTGGGTTCATAGAGTACAGACACTTTATTCTCTCAATATTTAGACATTCGGTTAGACAGATGAACTCAGCTGGTTGGGGAGTGTATACAGATTGCCTGCTCTGTATATGCCTCATGTACTTACTGATAAAACACAGAATGGCTGAGGTTCCCCTCAAAAGAGTTCATCCAACTGCTTGTTAGAGGAACATGGATGAGAAGGTGTCTGGCCAAGTTATTCCTTGGTTGCAGCGCTGTAATCCTGGTGCGAGCCACAGTAAATCCATGATTTACACTGATTAATACATGGAGGGGCTGGGGATCCTCACCATTCCCTCTGTGGCAGATTTCTGTATGTGTGGTACGACACCTCCTCTCACATAAACCTGAGCAGAGTCTGGATGCTCCCCACTGCTATCTGTGCATAAAATCAGAGGGGCCTGTGCACACTGGGGCTTGCCTGACAACAGACTGGGAACTCTGGAGCTCATAAAAATTCTGCTGCTGTGTGTTTATTCATTTGGAAATGACCAAATATTTACCCCTGCGTTTTATTGAAATACATCCTGCTGGAATCATGTTTCCAGTTCCCGAGGGGATCATTAGGATCAATAGCTGCAGACTAGGAGTTCATCCCAAGATACAAACACCAGACTGCAAGGCACTCATCCTGGAGCATCACACACTGCTGATCAAAACAGCACAGGTTGCATTCCCCACCTCTCCCATCTGCACTGTTCAGGGGTTTCACTAAGAAACAAGTTTAAAGGTTTCTGAGCACTCAGGGGCTGCCTGTTTCCATGGGACAGGCAGTTATTGCAGGGGCAAAGTCCTGTGTTATTGTCAAGCTTCTAGCTGCTCCTCTGAATGATCTCTGCAGCTTTATGAGGGAGCCCTTCCTATGCTCTTCTCTGCCACAGGGGTCTGAAAATGCACATGACAGCAGCCCAGCATTTCATTTTCCCAAATCCCCATCATCAATTGTAATAGCAGCAACATGATACTTCAATGAGGGGATTTGTCCAGCAGCCTAAAAATCCTCTCGCAGAGCCAATTCCAGTGTGAAAGCTTCACAGGCAGGGCAGCTGAAGCCCAAGAAGTGAAGCAACACACCAGGATCCCAGGATGGAGCCAGAAGATGGAGCAGATCCCCTGGTCCAGAGCCCAGTTCTGAGGGCTGGGCTCAGCCTTGGTGCTCCCAGGGGACATCAGCTCCCACCCCACACTTCATTCTGCCCCTCTTTGCCTTTGGAGTCACTGCCTGTCTTTACACCACACCTCAAAGTGGCAGCTGTGTGACTACTTAAAAAACACACAGCGTGCAAAATGAGCCAGGAGCAGGGTCTGCAGCTGCCAGGCACCACACAGCTCTCTGCAGACGGGCAGTGAGATCACCACATCACCTCAAGGTTCCGTGCCTGCGTGCGTGCAGGTTCCGCTCAATTACAACCACACCTCCAGCAATGGGGTTTAAATTGGCTGAGCAAAGACCACGCCAAGGCTGATTTTTAGTCTAATATTGAAAATGCCTCTGTTCACATGTCCGGGCTTGTGTCTGCCCTGGGCTGGCTGGACACCCTTCAGCTCCAGAGCAGAGCACTCTGCTCACCCCTGCAGCACTGGCAGCTCCAGGAGAGCCCAGGGCTCAGGCTGCAGGGCTGTCCTGGGGTGACTTTAGGATGTTTGTATCCCCAATGGTCTGTTCTGCTTGGGTTGGATACTGTGTTCTGTACCTTTCAGACTGGTTCTGAGAGTGAAGGGGGGGAGAGAAGAAGTGTGCAGTTTGTTTTAAGGAACTGCCTCACTCCTCCACACTGTGCTCCTGGACTGTGCTGTCTGCAGCACAGCGATCTCCTTTGCTTTTAGTTTGAGCTAGCTGAGGCAGAGAAGCTCCCTGGACTGTTTTATTTCCTTTTTCTTGGGGCTGTTTAAACCTGTCCTGGACTGAAAACCCAGAGAGACACTGGGATCTCATGCCTGTGGCCCAGCAGGGCCTGGTGGCATTTTCCAGCTGGAGGGACTGATAAGGGACTGAGTGAGCCCAGCTACACCCACAGCAAGGACTCTCTCAATTTGCCATCTCTCTTCAGAGCAGCGAGAGGTTTTGTTGTTTCATGCTACTCGTTTTTTGTGCTTGTGGGCACTTTGCTTGTTAAATAAATAGTTTTTTCCACTTTTCTCTGAGGAGTTTTTTTCCCAGACCAGTTGGGAAAGGGGCCACTTGGGTTTGCTTTCCAGAGGGATCCCATTTGGAGGTTTCCTCTCAAATTTGCCCTAAACCGGACAAGGGGCCAGGTACTGACCAGCCAACTCACAGGCAGGTGTGCCATGGTCACCCAGTAAAGGCCATGCCAGAGTGGATTTGGGAGCAGCTTTGGGGGGTCGGCTCAGCCATAACCTGGTGGCACGTGTCCCTGTGGGGTGTGTAACTCACAAACCACACCACAGCCACTGCAATCGTGCAAGTCCATCAGGCTGAGCTCACCTGGCAGAGACAGAGTGAGGAGAGCATTTCCAACACCCAGCCATGCTAGGCATCAGGGAGGGGATTAAACTGCAGAGGAATTGCCTAGGTGAGTCTACACCAGTGAGGCTACAAACAGTGCAAGGTGACAGCTGTGGACCCACACTGGTGTGTGGAGAGTTAGACTTTATTGGAGAAAAAAGGACTGTTTCAGCCACCTTTCCCACAGGGGTCTCTAGAGGGACTCCAGAGAGGGCTTGTGATCCCCAGCAGATGAAATAAAGGCCCCCAAACTAGACCCAGAGAGCCCAGCTTTCATTCAGGCACTTCATATTACCCCCCAGTCCTCTTGCTCCCAGCACAACTCAGCACTGCCTGCTCTGCTCTTTCCCCATTTCACCTTCTGCCGTGACCCCGAGCCTCTCTCTGCTGCAGGGCACCCTCAGCCAAGGGCACTGACAGCCCAAGGGGCTGATGGAGCTCTCAGCCAGGCACTCACCCAGCTCCAGAGCGAGCAAGGAGCACGAGCAGAGTCCAGGGGAGCAGCTGGTCCACCTTGGTTTAGAGCACCTGCCCACCACTGGCACATCCTCCTGTATCCTGGCAGTATCCAAACCACGCTTCCTCCACCTGGCCTGTGTCCTCTCCTTACCCTCAGGGCTTCACCTGCTTCTTGAAGTCAAGGGAAGGAACTGGAGGAGAACTCAACAGCGGAAAACAAGCACAAGGGATTACCTGACCTTCTCAGAGACTTCAAACATTATCTTGCCTTTTTAAAATTAAATTTTGAGAGGGTTTTACTATCTCTGTCCTTCATAAGCCTTCCATCTCAGAAGCTCTGCAGATTTCTCTGACCCTTCTTCCATTTCTGCTTCTATCAGAATGCTCCCAAATGTCAGCACTGGTCCCTATCCTGTTTACCCCACAAATCCATAGCCACAGCCTCCTGAACCTCATTGAGCTGCCCCCCACTGCTCTGTGACAGGATCATGTCACCATTCTGAGCTCTCTGGATGCTGAAATGAGCAGAAAGGACCTTCCTCTCTCCATCAAGGCACACGATCGAGTTACCCATCCCTGCAAGTTCTTGCCTGAGAGCTGAGCCGCTGTGACCACCCAGCTGCACAGCCTTAGCCCATGACAAGAACAAAACAAAGTGTCTTATTGAGCACCTTTTCACCAGGAATGAGGCGGCTGCACCACAAATGAAGCTGAGTGGAACCTCCTGCTATTCACATACCAGATACTATGGGCAGCAGTATCTAAAATCCAGCAAGGGATTCACAAGATTTTAGTGAAACAATGAGAGTAGGGACAACCTACAGGTGACTCTGAATACAGATATTGAAAAGAAAAGCAAGATTTTGACAAGAATGAGCTACTTGTCTGGTCTCCAGATCATCCCACCTCACAACATCATCACCTCCCCATGTGCTGTACACACGTGCAGCTCTATGATACAACATCCATCACCATAAAAATCAGAGAGACTCTGAATTATCCAGATAGCACTTGGGAGATATTGCAAAAAAGGAATGCAAAGGAAAAAGTTACAACTTTAACTCTGGGGACCTTGCAATCTCTTCCCATCATAAGAAAAAAAAAAGGAACAGTGATGATGCACCCACAGAGGAAAGAAGTTTTCCAAAAGGGGAAATCTCTATGTTTCCTTTCTGAGATTTGGCTTTTAAGAAAATAGTATTTATCTAATGTGATGCAAATAAGTAGCATGGATCTCTTCTGGTGAAAACAAAGGAAAAATCCTGGGGAAGGATGGTGTGGCCATGGCATTAATGATGCTGTATCTCAGCTTGGTGTCTCCAGTGCAGTGCAAGGCTGAGCACTACACAAGAGCACATTTTAAGTGCCATTTTCTAATCAGAAAAGCTTTTAAGGAATACCTGGCCAGTGCCTGCTGTGGCTGCAATCAGTTTTCTTTTAAAATCATAAAAGACTGAGCTTTCAAATGAGGCAACATCCCCATAAAATCTGCAGAGCAGAATTGCCAACAGTGAGGCACAGCCAGCTGTGCTCTCAGCTCTGGGCATCTGCAGCTGGGATGGAAACTCAGCACAGATCTCCAAACCCCAGCCTGGTCCTGGCTTCCCAAGGCTTTTGCCAGGATCCTGGTGGGTCCCCAGTGGGGACAGACCCCCTGACACAGACATAACACCAGAAATTGCTGAGCCAACATCCAGGCACCGGGATCCTAACCTACACTTGTATCCCTTCCTTGATTTTTATTGCTCTGTGCCCATTTTCTACTGCTTTTGGGACAGCTGAATAGGAGGGAATGCTGAAAAGCATTTCAGCCACATTAAATCAAATTAAGCATTTGGGGAAATCTGTTCTTGCTTTCTGGAGACTCAGAAGAAAAAATGGGATGGCAGGGCATGGATGGATTTTTCTGCAATTTTCTTATTACCTATGCTTAGAAGACTCAAGTCTTTTTTCTTGTACTTCCTACAGCCTATCTTGATTTTATCAACTATCCTCAAAAAAAAAAAAACAAACCCAAATCCAAATCCAAAAACAAAGCAATAAAAGAAAACCCTGTTAAATCAAAAGCCATAACAAGCAGATCTTGCAAGTATCAATAACTCCATGTCCTGAAAGAGCTGGGAATGCTTAAACTTCAGTTGCAATTTTAAGTAGTATGTTCTTCAAGCTGCCATTGTAATAGTTATCAAATTCTCCCTCTCCAAGATAGACAACAGCAATATAAATCATATTTTTTTAAGATCTAGGGAAAGAAAGATCAGTGGCTTTGGGAAAAATCAGACAGAAGGAGTGATTAAAGATTCCAGGAGGCAATAAAGCATTTATGCAAAATGTCTCATAATAACAAACAAATTAGGGGAAAGCAGCTGTATGGGGGGAGTGGGGGAGAGGTACTTACACTCTTCTTCCATAACAACTATTTTAGTTTCTGAGGCTGGTAAGACTTGTGGTGCTTTCGTTGTTCCTGGGGAAATTAAGGTAAGAAAGTAGTGAACAAAATGTCTCTTTTGAGCAGAGCAGGGTGGGCTTAGCTACTGTGGGGAGGAGCAGAGGGGCAGCTGCTGCTGGGGGCACGGGCTGGGGGCTGTGTTTAGTGCTGGTTTAGGGCAGGGGACTGGGGTGACAGAGGCAGGACAAGGAGTGTCCCTGCAGGGGATGGCACAGGGCACGATGTCCCCTCACTGTGAAGGGCCTCGTGTCACAACAAAGAGGCAGAAATGGCCCAGGGTTCACCTGGCAGGAGATGAATGAAACTGTGGGAGGTTTTCTTAGCCCTGATGGCCACAAGAGTGCAGAGATGGGATGGCAGGACATGATAGTGGGGGAAAAGTAGAGTTTAAGAAAAGGTGGGATTTTCTGAAGAGCCAGGGGTTCGTGAAGTTCTGCAGCACGAATTAATGCTCCTACAAGAGGTGGAGGAACATGAAACAGAGGAAGGTCAGGGCCCCAGGCAATAGGGAAGACAAGCACAGGTAGTGTGCTCCTTTTTAACCTCTTTTTTAACCAGGATTCTGGGAACCCAGTGCCCACAGGCACCAGCTCTATTCAACCCTGCTGGCAGCACCAACACCTTTGGAGAAGTCCCTCACACCCTCTGGATGCACAAAGAAAAAAGCCCCAGGAGCCCGGGCTGGGGTGCACTGCCTGCCAGAGACAGGGGTGGCACCACCACAAAAATCTGCAAGCAGAAAGATGTTTTTTTAACAACTTGATTTTTTTTCTGCAGTATTTAATAAGAGGCAGAGCAGTCGAGGAGATGCCTAGAAATTTTCTGAGGAAAAAGAGAATCTGAAACAGTCATATCTCACCTGTGCCCTCATGGCCATGTGATACCAACATTAGACTAAAGAGAACTGGGAAATGGGACATTTTTCTGAGAAAGCATCTAATTTACTTGAAAGTCGTAAAAATCAGCAATACAACCACAGCACAGTATATTTTGACTAAGTCCAGAAGAATTTCCTCAGAAATTAACACCCTCACAAAGTTTCTCAATGCAAAAGGATTTATTTGTGAGCTGAGAGTTTTGTGGAAATACTGGAATTCTAGAGAAGGGATGAGGTGAGGGTTTGGCTGAAGGGCATTTCCTGAATGCCAGGGGGTCCCTGCTCTGCAGCCACTCTCTGTCTGTCTCTCTGTCTCTAAAGATGTGGTGGTTTTGGTGACTTGCAGCAGATCTCTATGGCTGAAAAGCTGCTTTTCTGAAACTGAAATGTGATATTGGAATAGAGCAAAGATCACTTTGCAATGGAAGCCACAACAGGATCAGTGCTAAGGAACTTGGGGAAGAAGAAACAGGAGACAACACATGTGTGGATTCAGATTCCCTGAGTTTTCTACTGAAAGATATCACAGAAGAAGGGAGCTTGCAGAAGTGAGGAAAGCTTGCAAGACCCCAAGAAGGGGCAGCAGGAAAGGGAGAGGAATACTCCAGGACATGCCTGCATTCTGGGGAAGGCTGCTTAACTCTGGGTAGCTCCAGGGGAAAGAGGAAAAAGGAGTGCATAGGGGTAACAGGGACAAAAAAGGCTCCAGGGATCCCGATCACCTCGGCTGCCTTTGCAGGGGCTCCAGCTGGCCCTGCTGTCCTGGCAGGTCTGCAAACAGCAGCAAGGAGTGTGTGCAGCTGAGCAGCTGAGAGCATGGATTCACCCAGGCACGGAATCCACCGGATTCACAGAGACTTCTTTGTGTGTCTTTCATGTTTTTCAGCTCTTGACACATTTCTGGGCAGCTCAGGTGTGAGCCCATGGCTGCTGTGAGTGGTCCCTGCCCCACAGCGTGGAGGGAGAGCCGACCCTGGCATGGAGGCAGATAAATGCCAGATGTGCATTTACCTGGAGTGCAGGTCAGAGCCTGGCAGCAGGCACTGCTCAACCACACTCCTCCTCTTGCCAGAGGGGTGCTGCTGATGGGGAAGGGGCAGCAGAGGAGGCAGGCAGGGCCCTGATGGCTGCACACAGGGAAGGGAGGTTGCACATGCAGCTCCCATCAAACAGGAGCAGTTTACATGGGGTGGGACAGTCAGAGTGTGAACCAGGGGAAAAAAAATAGGAGAGCGCTGCCTCAGTTTCTTCCATGGGTCACTTTTCTATCACAATCAGAAATAAACCCAGCAGAGCAGCAGGGCTGAGAACACAGGCAGGGAGGATGAAGGCAGGGAGGTGTGAGCACGGGCAGCCTTCCTGCAGGCCGTGCCAGGGCTGGGATTGAGCAGCAGGATAACCGAGGGGGAGGCTGTGTGACGCTGCAGCTCCACGGAACAAAAGAGTCAGGATGGCAAACACGCTGAGGTTAAGAGAGAAAATACTGCCAGAGAGCAGCAGGGAAAAGCTACCTTCCCTCACCCTGGCATAACGCTGGGGAGAGAACAAAAATGGATCCCAGCAAAGGTCTGCAGAGCCCAGAGCCAGAGGCCAGGGCTCAAAGCCAGGCTGCCACAGTGCCCGTTGTGAATGGCAGGAGGAAGAGCTTGGGAAATTCAGTCACCCCCTCCCTAGCTGTGCCCTCCCAGCTTCTGGCGGCCACTGTAGGGACTTTCTGAGCTGGAGGGTGCATCCAAACCATCGTGTTAAGCAATATAATTATTATGACCAAGATAATAATAAAACCACCTAACCTCAGACTCCATCCGCTGAGCTCTAAGAGATGGAGCACACATTCTAGGATGAAAACCAGAAGCAACTTCACTCATCACAAAGCTATGGTCTAATTACTTGTCTTCTGGTGAATATTGCTTCTCAGAAATTCTTTAAAAAATGAAACCATCAAGCCCACCAGCCTTTCTTTCCTCCTTACCCCTTTTTTAAAAAATACATAGACTGTAAGTTTATTTAAAATGTAAATTAACCACATTGCCAGTGACAGATAACAAAGATAAACATTTATGCTAAGCTGCATTTTTCTTATCTCCCAAGATTGTTTTACTCGATATCCTGAAAGCATGAAACAAAATACAAGACAGACCATGTGCAGAACCTTTCTGTGGAATGGCAGACAGCTCGAGACATTTGCTGGCTTCTTCACTTACCACTTTTCACATTCAGGCTGCCTTTTGCGGTGTCTTTCCCTAAAACGTTCTCCGCTTCGCAGCTGTACTCCCCAGCATCTTCAAGCTTCACCTTGTTGAACTGCAGTCTGGAAATCTTTCTGTTGAAAAGTACAGCAGACATTTCTTACTCGGTTGCTGACCACCCTCACAAAGTGACAACCATTCCTGGCCCTGGGATGCTGCCTGGAGGGTCACCCCTGCTCAACAGGACGGGCCTTGCAGGCTGAATAGGCTCTGGAGCCTGGATAGGATTTGGGTAAGTCCCTTCCCAGGGTTTGCTAGGTGAGCATCTCCCTCTGAACCCACTCTGAGGGTGGTGGGTGGTTTGGTCTGACAGCTGCTCACAGTCACACAGAAAGTCCCAGGAGGGTCTGAGCCCCAGCAGCCCAGCACAGGCTGTCCACGCTGGAAAAAAGCCACTCTGCTGATGGACAGTGGGACCTGCCTGCCAGAAGGGATGTGAAGAGGAGACACCCATTCTGCACCCTCCTCAGCAGGGATGCTGAGCAGCCAGGGCTCCGCACGCTCAGCAGTGCCACGCGCTCAGCACAGACACCCAGGGGACTCACCCCTCTCCAGCCTGCACATCCCACCCCCGGGGTTTGCCCTGGACACATCACTGGCAGCTTCATCTGGACCTAAAGGAAGGGCAAGCACCTCGAGTCCCCCAAATACACACTCCAGTGGACTACAGACGTGAGGCTGAGCTGCACACACTCATCTGACCCGCCAGACGTGCCTCGAAAGAGCAGGAGAGGGTGGGTGCAATGACTGCCCGTGTCACCTCACTGTCCATGTCACCTCACTGTCCATGTCACCTCACTGTCCATGTCACCTCCCAGCCTGTGTCACCTCCCAGCCCGTGTCACCTCACTGCCCATGTCACCTCACAGCCTGTGTCGCCTCACTGCCTGTGTCACCTCACTGCCTGTGTCACCTCACTGCCCGTGTCACCTCACTGCATGTGTCACCTCCCAGCTGGTGTCATCTCACTGCCCAGGCCATCACACAGCCCAGGCCACCACAGATCTTGTGTCACCTCATTACCCATGCCACCTCACAGCCCGTGTCACCTCCCAGCCCATGTCCCCTGGCAGCCCGTGGCCCTGGCAGCCGTGCAGCTCCCTGTCCAGAGGAGCAGCTCTGCTGCAGAGCTCTGCGGCGCTGCGGGAGGGAGCATCGCCTTCCCCGCTGGCTATGACTCATTCTCTGGGATGGCTCTGACTAACAGGCAGAACCTTTTGTTGCCCATTTTAACAGGATCCATAGGAGCCTTCAACACACACTGAGTGCCACTCGTGAGACTGCGGTGGGGCTCCCACATGAGACCCTCTGGCTTGCTGCATTTCCTTCCATTTCAGCCATCTTATCCAAACCCATCCTGTCTGCTCTTCTCATGAGAACATCTCCATGTGCTTTCTACCCCAAGCTTTTACCTCAGGTCTGTGTCACTTTATTTAGAGCCTTGAAAGTGCTGCCAGTTTTAGAATGAGGTCCCAGTGGCCAATGTTGCTGAAGGCAAATATAATTCCATTTATGTGGAAAATAATCATTAGCCTTGGACATAGTTGCAGTGTTACACATGTCATCCGAGCAGGACTTTTCTTTGGGCTGTGCAAATCATTGTCCATAGGAAGCCCTTCACAGAAGCACACTGGCATCTTTTTAACACCCTGACAAGCTGTTCTCCTGGGAGGCACGGCGCAAGGACACAGCAGGAGCATCTCACTAGTTCTATTAGTAAATTAAAAGCACTTGGAGATGACTTGGTAGAGCTCCCAGGAAACAGGCACTGCCCTGTTTTACAGGATGCGGTCAAGTGTGCAATTGCATGAGCTGGGGCCACATGTGGAGCAGTTTTTAAATGAATGTTGACAGTATGCAAAGACCTCTTGGATCCCTCTGACTGTAGGTCTGCCCTGATCCATTTGGACCAACACATTCTGACATGGGAGCCTAAACTGGAGGGCTGATTCTGCCTTGGCTCCCGGCTCAATACCCTTCTCTGAATGTTCTCACCTCTCAGCACAGCCTGTGGCAGCCCTGGGCATTGTAGTCCCCACTGCTGTGCTGCCTCAGGAGTCAGGTAATGCACAGAGAGAGGCATTTGAGGACATTTAGGGACATCCAGGGGCTGTTGGCTCCTGCACCTTGCTGGGACGGACAATGGGTGCATGATGGGGGGTGGGCTTTTCATGTTCCCCACTCCCTCCGTAGAGGAAGGTGTGGGAATGCTCATCATCAAAGGGCTGAAATGGCTCCAGAATGCAACTCCAAGACAGCTCCCAGCCCAGCCATTGCTCTCTCCCAGCTGTCTCAACCCTCTCTGCCAGAATACACCATTTGTTTTACAAACCAGCTCTCGGACAGGCTGCATTGCAGGCAGCACATGCTGAAAGCAGCTTGGAAAAGTGAGGCTCTAACACAGAGTCCACAGAAAACATCACCCTGGCACGTCAGCACATCAGGGCTCTCTGCCAGGGCAGAGCTGAGAGCATCAATGGACACACTGCCTTCGGCTGCCAGAGCACAGATGTTCTAATGATAATTGGCTGCATGGCAGTGTCGAGCCACAGCACATTTCACCAGGTGGAGCAACTGGAAAAATCCACTGCTGCATTAGAATACCACCTAGGTATGTGATCTTTTACAGGTAAGGGGGTGTAAGTCCCAAAGATATGAATTAGGGAGTTACTAGTGGCACATAAGGGGTCACACTTGACAGACTCAGCTCCAACAACAGGGTGAGAGACATTTGGTCTTTTACCTGGAACCAGAGAGGAATGTGAGCAGAATAAAGAGTGATGTTGGCATTTGGAGCACAGCAACATCAAGGTGAACCCAAATGGGATTACTTTGTTTTAATGCACAAGACTTGTACTGTCAAAAGAGCTTATTTTTGCCACCACAATTTGTTGAAATTATCCTGGACTGTAAGATCCCCTTGAAAATCCAAGAGCTTTTTCTTGCTTTTCACAGCCCAAGCCAATGGAGTGGCCCCTCCTGATCTCCCCACTGTGCTGTACAATGTCTGGTGACAGACTCAGGGGAAAGGAGATGAAGGTTGGAGATATGGATCAGTTTTCATGTGGAGCATAAATGCAAAGAGAATTTCCCTATTCCAAGAAGCACAGAAACAACCTTGCTTCACAGCATTAACCATGGTCCTTTTAATTAACATGGATAATGCCTGTGCACTGGAAGAACTGAGCTGTAGGATGTCAAAGGGATAAGTCCTGCCCTGATCCGTGTGTGCCAAAGGTGACCAGTCTGGTTTTGTTCTATTTTACTATCTCCAAGTGCTCCTGAAATATCACAAAACTCCTTTGGAAATCAGCTTTTCAAAGTTGTGCTCTCGCCCCTGCTGTCCCCAAAGGGCAGGTACTTTGTTCTCCTGAGGGCTGATTGTACAGACACACCAAGGAGGGGCCTCCAAGGAGTTCCAGTGGGCACAGGGCTTTGGGATGAGGGCTCCTGGGCAGTGTCTCCTGGGGACAGCAGGCCCTGGGGGAGCCCTACGTGTGCCTCACAAGGGTGCCTGGCTGCCAGACGATGCCATTCTTCTGGAGGAAGGCTCTGCCCCGGGCTGTTTGCTCAGTGAAAGGGCCAGGGTCACTGACAGATGCCATCACTTCGCTGCAGTGCAACTCTGTTGACATGTCTTTACTCCAGGGGAAAATCTGCCTCATTGTCTTCCCTGACCCTCAGCACATATGACTTAGCCACGCACTAATTATCTCCTGTAGTGCCAGTGGAGGGATGAGCCACGGGGAATATGCTGTCTGCAAGCTCTGAGGGATGGGATTCACAAGGAGACCTTCAGCCTGGCCAAAAGAAGATCCCCCAAAATACCTTTCTGGCCAAGAGAAAAGAGTCCCCCAGAGGGCAGTTTGGAGGGATGAGTAAATCACCCTCTTCAGTGCCAATCTCCAGACTACAATGGGAAGCAGGGAGATCAGCCCTTGGCCAGGACCTACACAAAGATCCTGGCAAATTCTGGCTGGGAAGGGTGTCCTCATGGGCTGTAATTTAGACATCTATGTGAGCTCAGGCCCTGAGGCCTCCAGTGCAGTGAGAGGAGAAGAAACAGGCCCTGCATCTGAGCCAAGGAGGAACTTCTCATGACAGCAGTCGTGTTCCCACCAGCACTTTGGTCAAGCTTGAATCATTTTTCCCCTCTTACCTAATGCCAAGTGGAAATGGGGCCGTCTTCCCAGGTCATCTCCTCACCAAGCCATTCATGTCAGGACATGGGATCAGGAGAGCAGCTGCCATGAGACACCTACACTGAGGACTCCGTGTTCCCTGTGTGAGTTCAGCCATTCCTGCATCGTTCTGGACAGGAGTAGCTCTAGGATTACTACTCTTGTAGTATGTTATTAGTCTTCTAAAAATAGGGTAACTAACACATAAATAACAAAGAAGTCAGGGAATAAGCTGATAGAACTTGGAGACTACCCCATATGTGGCCCCAGAATTGTCAGTGGAGAGCTCTGCACATAATAAACACACCTGAAACGCTAGGAAAAGGAAATTCCAAAACATGACCCCTGCCAAGGACACAGTGGGTGCCCTGCTGTGGTCACCCATTAACTGCATTCCCCTCTGCCTGCAGGGAGAGCCGGCGGCAGGAAGAACACTGGCACTGCTGAGGGCAGGAGTGCCAGCAATGGCTGTAACGTGCACTGCCTGCATCCTGCCAGGGATTTAATTGGTGCCTACGTGCTGCCCTGGCACTCTCACCGAGCTGCATTTGCCCTGAAAGAGCAGGTTAATGATTGGCAAGAGGATTCAGGATATCCAGCTTACAAACCACAAGTGTTGTCCAGCAGCCATCAAACACTGGACAGGGGCTGGGCAGGGGCTCTGTGAGGACACATCCATCATCCCCAGCACTCAGTGGGATAAATTCAGCCAGAGGGAATCACTGCAATGCCAGGGCAGTGTGGGGATGGCCATGGCAAAGCCCCTTTGTCTGGCAGGGCAGCAGCAGCCAGGAGCATCCTCTCCCTTGCACAGCCCCCCCAGTCTCTCCCCTGCCTTCCAGCTGTGCTCAGCAGAGCACAGCAGAGCTGGGCAGGATGGCTGTGCTTGCAGTGCTTGAGGAAAACAAGTGTCCTGTGCTGGCTGCTCTGCACTCCAGAGCATCATCTCACCAGGCCAGAATCAGCTACAGAAAGGACAAACAGGAAAGGGGACAGAAATGCCCTCAAGCAAAGCAATCAAATAAGACAGGTAAGGACAGGAAGATTCGGAGTTTTCAACTTGGCTATCATCCCTTCTCTATCTCCCTTCCTCCCCTCACACCATCAAATGACCCACTCTGCGCTTGACCTGCTGGGATTGAGGGAGACAGACAGGACAGACTGACAGACTGTCCTTGCAGAGCCCAGGACAGGACCAGCCATCCCCTGACCCCCTCTGCCTGCTCTCTCTTACCCCTGTTCCCCAACATCAAAGCGCTGTTCTAACCTGAAAAGCAGATTTGCCCCTTCTCTGCTCAGCAGTGCTGTGGTCTCTGTGCCCAGGCTGGGACAGGCTGATTTTACGAGGAAGACTCGGCCAGTCCTCACTGTGCAGAGCTGACACTGCCACTGCTCTGAGTGAGGGCTGGTTACTTCTGGCTCGGGCAGTGTCAACAAGAGGGGAGAGGATCGATAAGTACACTCCAAAGAGCAGGGTCACTTGTGCAACCCCCTGCAGGCTCAAATGCAGCCAGGGGCGTTCTGGCAGTGGGAAGAGGTGTGGGGCAGCAGAGGCAGTGACACACAACCACACCAGTGCCTGGAGTGGACTTTGAGGCTGCTCTGTTGAGAGGCAAATCCGTGTGTGCTGCTGCTCTCTCTGTGCCAGGCCAGGCTGTGGCACCTGCCAGGGTGTGACGTCAATAAATGAGTAAAAGCTGAGTTTGGGGTTCTGGCTGATGCACAGACCCAATGTCATTGCAGGGTCCTTTGTATTACTTCTCCTGGAACTCAAGGCAGTAGATCCATCCTATGAATATTTCCTCCAACCCCAATGCCAGGATTTTAATTTCTTTGGGAAAATGTGTGTCCTGGAGCAGTACCCTGAGGCCAGCTCCCAGCAGGTTCTTCCCCTGTTTCCTGTGATCTCATACAGGAGCAGTGTCCCAAGAGCCAGGGACTTCCCAGCACCAAATGTGGAACAGATCTCCCACTGTCCCAAAGACTGTGTGAGACAAAGACAGGGCCCTCGGGGTGCCCAGGTCTCACCACCTCAGCAACCAAACCATGAGCTGGTGCTGTGGCAGGGAGGGAAAAAAGGGCCAGTGCTGCTGAGGAGAAGGCACAGGGGTCCTAGTCTGAAAGTGTACCACATGTTAGGTGGAGGTTGATGTGCTGGGCAAATCAGAGACAGGACCAAAACTGCAGGGACTGCCAAAAGTGGGGAGGAAGGCCTGAGGGGACCTTTGAAGCAAAGCACATTAGTTATAAAGACTCAAGGAGGAGAGGGAGGTGCCATACCAAGAGCAGCTGTCATGGGGACAGCCCTGGGCAGAGCCCAGCAAAGGAGGTGAGCAGAGCCAGGCTGCAAATACTAATACCAGGAAAAAATATTCTGAGGAACAGAGACCATGGGAAAGGGATGGCACCTTCACATGGGCAGGGAACTATTGTTCAAAACCTCTGTGAAACACCACCGTGGTCGTACACAGGGTATGCAAGAGATCCAGATAAAGTTTTGGGTCTCCTCATGTCATTCCTTTCTCCCCAGGCCATTTTCCTCCAGCTGGTGCGTGCCAGAGATCCTCAGCAGTGTCTGCTCCATGGCAAATTCATGCCTGCAGGTCTGTGATGTGCTGTGCTGGGTGAAGTGCCAGCAGCCTCAGCCCTCACCCCAGCCCTCCTCCCCGAAGGTAAAACATTTGAACTTAAACAGGATGAATGGGGCTTCAGCTCAAGTCTCAGTGAGGGCCTCGACCTAATCTGTGACATTTTGCAGCCGCAGTGGGCAAAGGTCTGTAGAGAGAGGTTTTTGTTTTTGTAAGCAGCCAACACGGTTGGAAAAACCACACAAAATTTCAGGCACATAAAGCTCCTTGCACCTCTAAGTTTGCAGAGCCCACCAGCTGAAGCAGCCCAGCAACCGACCGTGACTTGTTAGCAGCTATAATGCAGTCAAGTTTGATTAAATGTCCATTCCTTGACTCTCTCAGGAGCCCCAACTTGCAAAGTCTGTGGATTGTTTGAGCTCAAGACCCAACTGCTTCTCCTTTCAGTTCTCAAATTCCCTGGTTCAGTCCCAGGTGCATTGGCCAAGATGATGTCCATCATCTCCTCTAAAACAACAAGCAAACAAACAAAGGAGATGCTCTCCTTCACACCCCCCTCCAATAAAGTGCCTTCAGCAGCTAAAACCAAATCCCAAATATCGGAGGCTTATAATGCCATCGTGAGAGTTAGCGAGGCAGCAGCTCCCCTGGTGATTGTAACAACACCGGTGCTTGAGAAGAGTCCTCGCTTCAAGGCATCTGGAATTGCTCTTGCAAGATCCATTGTCAAATGAGCTTTTTCCTTTGTTTAAAAATGTCAGCCCGAAGACCCCTGCCAGAGTGGTGGTATAGCCTGCTTGGGTTCACTCTGGCTCCCACAAGGCTTCAACAGCCCTCTTTGCCCCTCCTTGTCTCCAGGCTTAATTAGGAAATCATTTATCTTTATTGGCACTCTCTTTCCCCCGCTGCTTTGGCATTATTTTTTTTTTCTTGCCTTCATTCCAGTGCAGTGAGCTGTACAGGGAAGACCACAGCCCCATTCATTGTGGGTGGGGAATAATCTACAACTGGGAGCCCTACAAGGAAGACCCCAGCAATGAATCTGCTCAAGTGGCATGGCCCGAGGGACTACTGCACAGAAACGGGAGAGGAGGGTATCCCTTGGCTCCACTTACAGGCTAACAATAGGGATTCCTGGTGATACTGAAAGTAGGACACCACTCCCAAGGGATGTCATATGGTCAGCCTGTCCCAAACTGAACTGCCAACCCTCTCCAATCTAATGATACGCCTACTTCATCACCCCAGCAGTGTCCCTTGGTAGAAGAGCACACAAAGGGAAAGGGCTGTGAGGACAGGCACAGCTCGGGGACTACCAGGCTCCTGGGCTCCAGCTGAAAATCTGCACATCCCAGGCTGAGCCTCGAGCCTGACTTCCAGAAGAGAAGGTTCTCTACACCTCCACAAGCAAAAACTCCCTCGGCCTCCTCCACAGCTGGCATTTGACCATTTGCCAGGATAGTCAGAAAGTCAAAACCCAACCTGAACTTCTTGGGAGCCAGCAGCCTCAGCCAGACCTCAGACACACTCAGCCAAAAATCTCACTGCTTTGGCAGCTTGGGGGGAGAGCCATTCACTAGGCTGTACTTCCACTACCACGGGCAATTCTTCCTGCGTAATTTCTCTGGGTTCCCCATCAACTGTGTTTGATTTAAATGGAGATGGAGATAAAATTCCAGCCAATAATTTCTTCCACCTTAAAGATCTTTCCCCTTCGTGCAAGCCAGGCTTGCCCCAGCCTGTCACTAATTACAGATGGAACATGAAGTTCAGAAAGGAGGAATCAGAATTGTTCCCCTCCCTCCGGCAAAAATCCATTGAAAAAAACTTGACTCCTTTGCCTGATGGCACCAGAAGTTTTGCTGGTAAGTTTAAAAAGAAAAGGGAAAACGATTGATGGAAAAGCTGAAGGGCTGACCTGCAGTTAAGTGCTCCTCTCCTCCTTACAAGATATACATCCCTTATTTTGAAAGAGATCCCCTTTTCTAGAGATCAGACAAAAACCTGATCACAAAAAATAAGTGCTTCAGTCCTGCTTTCTAGTCAGAAACCTCAAGCTCTTTAAACACAGGGGGAGGAAAGCCAGGAATGAATCACAGAGGGCAACCATGTTCTTGTCTCCCATCCTGACCCTCTGCATGCTAAAGATCTCAGAGCTGGAGACAGATTTCAGCTGTGCCCACCTCTGCCAGTGCCTCGCAGGGCCAAGGGAAACACTGTGGATATCACTTTGCTGGAAGGGTTCCTTTTGCCTGGCTCCAGCAGAAAACTCTATTAGGTCTTTGGATTACACTTCTAAAGAAATGATGCTGTGCACCTGGCCAGGTCCTGCACAGCCTGAGAAGTTTTTGCCTTGTGTACTTTCCCTGTGAAGGTCCCTCCCCAGTGCTCCATTTCTGGCCCTCTGAAATCCCCGCTCTGAACTAAAGGAAGCTCAGAGGATTATCTGGAGGCCAGCGTTATCTCTAAGTGGAGCCAGATGTATAAATCCCATTATTGTTCAAATAATCGTTATAGAGTAAGATCTCCTTTCAGAGATTTACAGTTTGGGATGCTTTTCCTTCCCTGGAGTCCCTTCCCAACACGCTGGAAGTAATGATCTACACCCATATCACATGTCCCTCCACTAAACTTGGCCCCACCAGCTGCATAATGAAGACATCAAAGTCATGAGGGCTCCCTCAACCCTCAGCCTGCTCTGAGCAGTTTTTAGTGTTTGTTCCATGCAGTCAAGACCAGAGGGAGGCAGGTCCAATGCCAGCAGAGCCTCTGCCTCGAGGTTTTCAGCTCTGGGAGCCGGAGCAGGGGACAGAGGTGGGAATGCCAGAGTGTGTGTGCACAGACCCACCCAGATCCTCTCAGAGAAGTGTTCCTGCTCTGCCAAACAAGGGGCAAATGCCCACGGAGGGGTGATTATCTCAGAACTGTCCCACAGAATGACAGAATCATTTAGGCTGGAACAGCCCTCTGAGATCACCGGGTCCAACCATCCCCCACCACTGCCCAGGCCACCAATGAACCATGTCCCCAAATGACACATCTACACATTTTTTGAACACTTCCACCACTTCCCTGGGTAGCCTGTTCCAATGCCTGACCACCATTTCAGTAAAGATATTTTCCCTAATATCCAAACCCCCCCTTGGCACAGGTTTAGGGCATTTCCCTTTGTTCCTGCTCAAGAGTCTTGAGTCCAGTCTCCATAGCCTGGTCCCAGCACAAGACACAAGACAAGACACTTTAATGGCAGCAGGGAGGAGAAGCTGGGATGGGAAGTGATTCTGGGGGTGCTTCAGGCTCACACCTTTGTTGCTGAGGGAGTCTCAGACACTCAGGAGGAGGCAGGTGCTCAGCTTTCCTTAAAATGTTTATCCTTGGGTTCATTTTGCCAGCAGGAAGCCCTTCCAGCACCACACATCTTTGGCCTCTCACTGGAGAGCCAACACGTTGCCATGGAAACTGGCAAATACAAAATTATGACTTGACAGCATGTCCTGAGGGAAGGGGACCAACTTCCCTCCATTTGCTTCTGACCCTGGCCCAGGCTCTGTGTGTCCCCTGCACTGCTGGGGGTGGGATGCCGTCCTGTCCCAGCTTCCAGCTGGACACGGGGTGCCAGGAGGTGGGAAAGGACTGGGATAACGGGGAGCACAGCAGGGCAGTGCCCTGGGGGATCCCTCCCTCCAGCTGGGGCTCTGGCTGGGGCTGGCTGCCCCCCAGCATCCCTGCAGGGCTGCACAGGCAGGGTTCCCACGCCTGCCTGCAGAGCCTGCTGCAGACATTTCTCCAGGGCATCCCAGCACCCATTGCTAAATAACCAAGCCCTGAGGCTGACAAGGGCCACAAAACAGTGAGGGCAGCAGAGGAGTGAGGCAGGCACAGCCCTGCCCTGTCTCTGCTGCCTGCAAGCCCAGAGAGCCCTTCCTGAGCAGGCAGCACCCCCTTACCCTGGATCCACTGACCACCTCACTGCCTCATCCCGAAACAGCCACAAGTCCTAGAATTATTGCAAAGGAGGCCAACCATCTTGGGTGTAACTCTGAAACCAAACTCAACAGGACTGAAATTAAATTAGAGCAATTGGCAACGCCCCATTCAAGCAGTGACTGATTTTCCTAACTGATTTGTAGCGGCTTTTATTTTTCAAAATTGCTACTCTATCAAATCCATAACAAGCCTTTATTCACACACCCAGAATATATGTTAGCAAAGAATTAGCATAAAATTTTCCAAGGGGCCAGGCAGTGGGAAGCTGACTGTTACTGGCTAGGTCGGGACGTATGAATGCAAGCATAGTCATGATTATGGAATAATTTTAAGATACATCATATGTAAATATTGGCCCTTGAGAAATACTAACATGATTTCATTTAAATCCATTCCCTGTGAGAATCCCTAGCTTGGTCACTGGGGCTCTTTCCCCAGGTGTTTTAGCACTGCCTGGATGAGGTGACCTGAGGGTGACCCTCACTGAGAGCTCTGCCGGGTGGGGACTTTGGGGCAGATGGGAGGGAACTTTCCCTGGGTGGGCAGATGAAAGGATTTGCACAAGACAAGGTCTCTGCAGGTGACTGTGACCCCTGAGCAATGTCTGGCATCTCAGCCCTGCTCAGTGTAGAGGAGAGAAGATGGAGAAGGAATCCCATTAACGCATATAAATATCTCCATGGGATGTCAAATGTTGGTGCCAGACTCTTTTCAGTGATGCCCAGTGACAGGACAAGGAGCAATGGCCACAAACTAAACCACGAAAAGTTCCAGCTCAACATGAGGAAGAATTTGTTTACACTGAGGGGGGCAGAACACTGCAACACCTGCCCATGGAGGTCAGGAAATCTCCCTCTCTGGAGATATTCCAACACCACCTGGACACGTTCCTGTGTCACCTGCTCCAGGTACCCCTGCCTTGGCAGGGGGGTTGGACTGGATGGTCTCCAGAGGTCCCTTCCAACCCTAATTTGTCACTCTGTGATTTTTCAGTGGCCTTAGATGCTTCTGTGTCCACCCAAATCCAGAAGGGAACAACCCATTTCCTCCCAGAGCCCTGCTGCTGAGTGATGGGGTGACAAGCTGGGTTTGGGAACCTTCTGCATCCAACCCCCTGATCACAGAGCAGGGGTCACCCCAGGCTACCAGGGAAAGCCTTGTGTCCCCACATCACAGGACACCTGTCCCAGGTATCCAATGGCTCCCTGACCCCAGGACAGCCCATCAAAAACCCAACCTCTTCCCTGTGCGTGCCCTGCTCCTGTCCCCACTGCTCTCTGAGGACACTGGGGATCCTGCTCGCTCTCCTGGGCAGGGTAACTGAGCTGAGCACGGCCCTGTGGCCCTGGGGGAGCCCTCAGTGCTGCTCAGCAGGACTGGGGAGCACAGCAGCACCCCCAGCCAGATGGGCCCAGACCCAGACACTGAGAGGGCAGAGCAGCCCCTGTCATACTTACTTCCCATTCCCATACTTGATCCGGATGTCTTTGCTCTTCTTCAGCTCTTTCCCATCTTTAAACCATTTGTAGGATGGCTGAGGGTTTCCAGCAGTCGCCTCACACTTCAGGGAAATCTTCTCACCCACGTGAACATTTGGGCTTTTCAGTTTCTTCAGTTTGGGAGGAACAGCTGTGGAAAGAGAAAGGGAACACTGTGAAACCCCTCTCAGAGCTGTGCAGGCACACCCCGAGCCCTCCCCCGGGCAAAGCTCCTGCTGCCCCTGCTGCCCTGAGGGGATGGAGAGGGGCTGCCCAGCGAAAACAGCCCACAGGGAAGGGCCATGGAGTCAGAACGGAGCACAGAGGGAGCCCCTGCCTCTGGAGGCTCCACATCACCAGATCTGATGGTCCCACAGCAGGCAGGAGCGCTGAGTCTCCTGTCCCTGCACAGGTTTGCTGAGCTCAATACACAAGTTCAAGCTCTTCACACACTGTTTTCCCCCTGCTCCTTTCATTGCTGCTGCAGATTACCAACACCTACAGGACCTCTGTGGCTGCCAGGGGCGGGCTGCCAATCCCACAGCCCCAGCAGCCCCAGCCAGGAGGATTTTACTGGATGGAGCAGAGGCAGGGAGCAGGGCCCTGTGCCCCTGATGCTCCAACTCTGCTGCAAACACCTTGTTTAGCACAGCTTCAGCATCAGCAGAGCACCGAGAGGGGCTGCAAGAAAAACCTGCATGTGTAAGGGGTGAGAAGGGGAGGGACAGACACTGTTCAGGCTGCAAGAAGAAAAGGGAAAGAATAGGTATTTTAAATGGGTTTACGCCAGCAGTGTCAGGCTGGCCAGCAGCCTTTGCAGCCTGGAGCCTGCCTCTGCACGTGGGTGTTTCAGAGAGGTGATTTTTACCATGCACCTGGAACATCAGACAGAGAGGGAGACACTTCTTATCAATCTCTGCCAGGCTTTATATTAAACCTGACAAGAAAGGATTAGCAGGCTTGCAATTTTTCTTTCAGCTGACAGCTCTGCACTCTTCTAGCTCCCTTTTTCTTTCTCTGTGTCAACCTTAAAAAAAGAAACAGCAACTTGCTGGTTTTGCCTTAAGAATATTGGTACCAATGGCTTCCCCTTGTCTGAGATGTGTTACAGATAGAGAATTTCCTCTTTCTAATATGCACAAATCACCTTCTAATTGCTTTGTGCACTCTGATCTTGCCAAATGGCAAAGCACTCAGAGGGATGGGATGGGTTTCATCAGAGCAATCACTATTTTACAGATCTTTGTCTCCCCTAGTTCTTCATGCCAAGCTAAGTTAGTGTAGGTTGGTAGTATTTAAAGACTGTTCTCACCAGAAGGGATCTTACAAGAAATAATAAAAAGCACAGCAATCATCAAGAATATGCTCCTGTGGCAGGAAGCTCTCAGAACTCTCACATTCCTCACAGGAATGAGAAGTTAAATTGTCCTTAATCAAAAGGATCCCAACATGGGTAGAAATGGAACAGTCCAGGGTCACAGGAATTAGCCCAGCAAAGCTCACAGGGACTGAAAGGCGAGCCCAGGGCTGTGGGTGGCAGGGCTGGTCCAGGCACATCAGACCCTGCAGCTGCTGCCCGGAGGAGCTGTGGCTGCCCCATCCCTGGAAGTGCCCAAGGCCAGGCTGGATGGGGCTTGGAGCAACCTGGGATAGTGGAAGGTGTCCCTGTCCATGGCAGGAGGTTGGAATGAGATGAGTTTTAAGGTTTTTTAAGGTTTATTCAACCCAAACCATTCCACGATTCTAATGGGACAGGGACAGCACAAAAACTTGGGTCAGCTGCAGGCAGTTGCTGCAGGCTGTGCACTGACATCTCCCACTGCTTCCCAGGTCACTGTGCTTTGGCACTAACAGAGACTTCTGACCAGAAATGATCTCAGATTTCACCAGATTTGAGGACTTCTGTGAAAATCCAAGGTGTCATGGGTTTTGTCAAGCCCATATCCCTGATCCTTGCCTGGAAATGGGTTGCCCAGAAGAGCTGGAAGACCGTGGAGGGAGAAGAGAGCTGGTCTGTTCCCAGAACACTGCATGGAGAACCAGGAAGGTAAACAAGACCTTGCTTTTATAGGGGTCATTTTGGGGAATAGAGAAATAGCCTCTCAAATATTTATTCTGTCTGAATGTGTGTGTCAGTCAGCTCCCATTGTACCCCGAGGTCACCCTGTGTCCTGCCAACATAATCCGTGCACCTTAAATACAGGAAAGGTCCTGACCTTGGCATGGCTGCAACTGCTTCATTTTCCTCCCAGCCTGGTGGTCTGCAGAATTATGAAGCAGGCAGCATATGGACATAATATGGGCTAATTTGGACTGAGAGTCACCGAAGGGACAGCTCTTGTCTCATTTCAGAGAAGCCACAGGTGTGAAGAATTCCGATATTTTATAAGCTAGAACCAGCAGTAAGGTGTGAAGAAGTTCAACTGGTGTTAAAACTGGTATAACAAGTGAGTCCTAGGGGGTGAAAGAATATTCTCTTCTCGTCTCCCTTCCATAGTTTTATGTACTAGCATCACCCTGAGTGGAGGAGGAGCTGCAAACTGCTGGGAGAAAGGGGTTGCAGCCCTGCCCCTCTCACTGAAATGCTGCCAAGAGCAGAGCAAACCCCAGAAACCCAAAACCTGTGGAAGAAGAGGGCCAAGAACCAGCAAAGAACTTTCCATGATCTCCCCACCAGCAAGAATCATGTCTCACCTAAAACTCTGCACATGCCACCAGTGATGATTACAGGACATTCCTAAGCAGGTAGATCCAAAAAAACACAAAGAGCTGACACACACACACACCTCCAGCAGAGAGTCCTGCCCAGAAAAAGGGAGGAGAACCTCTTTCCACCCCAGTCTACAGGGTTTTGGTGTCTCCCTACAGAAGGGAAAGAGGCAGTGCATTCAGCTCCAGGCCACACTTCGTGGACTCCATGGACTGCAACTCCCCAGCTGAATCAGAGCAGTGAAAGGGGAATCCAGTCCCGAAATATTCTGGATTGTGTCTGGGACACAAGGGCTGTGCACAAAGAGGCAGAGCTGCACTCCCTGACACATCTGTGCCCTTTCTGCTGCACTGCAGCAGGGCTTGTGCTTGGACAGCAGCGTGGGAAGAGCAGGCAGAGCCCCAAGCCTGGGAAGCAGCATCCAGAGCCTTGCTCTGGGCAAAAGGGAAGGCCGGCCTTGGTCTGTGGGAAGGGCTGCTCCAGGCTAGAAAGCCTCACTTCATAATTCCTGCAGCCTTCAGAAAAACACAGAAATCTTCATTTAGAGCCATTCAGTGCTGACGACTCTGCTTAATTCCAGACAAAGACTTTCCTCTGGTTTTTACTGGTAAAAAGTTTAAGCTGCAGCTCTTATTCATAGTCTGAACTCCTCTAACTTTGGCTTCCAGCCAAGAGATCTCTGCCTTTCTCTGGCAAATTTTAATCCCATCTAGCAAGCAGAAACCCCTTCCCTTTTTAGGTACTTGTAAACTATGACTGAATCACCTTTCAACCTTCTCCAGCAGTAAACTAAAGTAGCTTGAGAGACCAGAGCAGCACAAGGAGTGCTGATACTGGAGTATGTCAAAGTTTTACATTCAGGTACATTTTCAGCTTTTGACCCATTTCCCACCTCTGCCCTGTCCAAATCACAGAGTTACAGCTCAGAAAACCATGAGTCTAGTTCAAAAAGATCAGAGGATTGATTTTAAGTGCCCCCTTTCTTAGTGCTCTGAGCATTTGGGGTCATTTTAATCCCCTCCTTGTTTGATACTTTTTTCCAGCATGCTGGAAAAACAAAGTCAGTATCTTCACACACATCAAAATAGCACACTATCCCAGGCAAACAGCTTCAGATGTGTACCAAGCAGGGTCCAGGTCTAATTCTGGGGAAGAATGCCTGAGGTGTTGGACAGAGTAGCCAGATGTATTTCCAGACAATTTTTCTAAGTGACAACCACATCAAGGGTATGTCATCCTGCAAAAAGGAAGTTTAATCCTGGTAGAGCTGAGACCAACAATAAGTAAAAATTTTCTACAGATTTTTGCTCATTCCAAGGTCAGCTGAAACCCAAGCAACCATTAGATCCCATCCTACAGTAGTTGTGTGAGCTGTGAAAATTAACCTTGAAACATGCCAGAGCCAGGACTGACAAATGCACAAATTTCCTGACTTGTTTTAAGAGCCACAAAAAGACCTTTGCAGGAGAGGTTTGTCCTCTGATGAGAGGCATCTGCTGCCTTCTCACGGAGAGGAGAGGGTTACAAGAGTCTGAAACGCTGAGCTCCAAACCACACGATACGAGTTGTTTGAACACCCGCCATAAAAGGACTTACATGTACATACTGCCTTAATTAATTCACTTCTGATTACACTTGATACAACACTGAAGTACCTTGATGATAACAACACCTCCTTTACTTCTGGTACCTGCAGTATGCCTGCGAGCACCTCAGAGCCTCAACTCAAAACATCATTAATCATCCATGGGCAGAGTGCCCAAACGGAGTCCAACAATGGAGTGGTGACAAAACCACATCCCACCCACGGAGCATCCTACATAAACAACCCTCAGCAGCAAAAAGCAGGAGCAGTCATCCTGGGAAAGGTGCTCCATGAGCTCTGGAACAGCCAGCAGTACCAGCCACAGAGGCTGCTTCCCGAGCTCTGGGGATGTTCCACACAGACACATCTGGGATCTCAGGACAACTGATGTCATGAGGAGATGGGAATTCTCGTCCTGGCCTCCTCCAGGGGCTGCAGTGTGAGCCATGGAGGCTCCCCCACACTGACAGCACACGGAGCCTGGCAAAGTGTTTAGGCAGGTGGATCTGGAGACTTGGGAGAACAGGATCCCTCTGTGTCTCTCTGACAGCTGAGGAAGAGGGCAACTGAGCTTGAATTCCCTTGGGCGTGGAAAAGGGAAACTGAAAAATGCTTTCTCACAGGAATGGAGGAGATGCCAGGAGAGTTAAGATCTACAAACTCACAGGTGATCCTTGACGTGCCTGGATCCGAGCGATGGCTCTCCACACAAGGCCCCCACCCGAAAGTCCTGAGGTCAGGACACCCCTCCTGTGCCAGAGGGGGAGGGCAGGAAGGTGCACAGGTGATCTCTTGGAAAGGAGCTGTGTTTCTCAGCCTGCCCAAGCCATTGGTCTCAGGACAGACCTTCCACATGGGTGCCAGGCCTTCCACTGGGCTCTTGTGGAGAAGCTGCAGATCCAGCAGTGTCTCCGTGGGTGTGAGCTCCCAGTTCTCCCTGGAGGAACCCAAAAAATGCTCCAGGCACAGCCCTTGAGGCTTCCAGGACCCACTGAAGGGCAAGATCTGGAGGCATGATCCTGCCCAAGCCAGGTCTCAAAGGCTCTGTTCCCTAAGCCCCTTCTGGAGAGTCCCCACCACTCTGCTGTTCAAAATCCCACTGCCTGCACAGACCATTCCTTTAACATAGGGTGCCTCAGGTGGGAGCATTTCAACATTCTCTCACAAGGAAAACAACAGAAGTCGTCTTTCCATAGGAATTGTTCTACAGCCTCAATTTGCTCCAAATTCAATCACAAACATTTGCCAAGATGGCAACTCCTAACTGAAAGGAATTTTTCCTGTTTTTATTGTCTCTGCTGCAAAGTAAGGACACGTTCCTGGCACATCACCATGCAGGTTGGCACATCTTGGGGGTCAGCACGCTCCCCACTGTGATACATCCCACTCCCTGCCTGATGCAGTCCCACAGGCTCCACTGTTTTAATCAGAGGTGATGCTCCTTTGCCTTGGGTTTAATTTGGCCTTTACTGGACACAGAGACAATCCTGGAGCTCAGCAGCAGCTCCTGATTCCCTGCACTTTGTTTCAATACTGGCTGCAAATGCCAACCTGTCAAAGAAGGGACCTACTCTGAGGAAAGCTCCCCCCTGCCAGAAGGAATGGGAACATGGGATCTGCTTGGAAAAAGCCTCACAACACACTCGGTGTTTGTCCTCCTTTTTCCAGGGTTTTATGGAGAGGGCAGGAGGCAGTCCCTGCTGTGCACCCTGGCAGGCTGTGGTGTCAGCTCTTTGGTGGCAGTGTCACAAGGACTCCTCGGAGTCTGTGACCCTCCAATGCCCCTGGAGGTAACAGGGCTGGATTGGAGTGAAGCTGTAGAACAGCCCTGGCTTTATTGCATGGGTGGACACAACGTCCCCAGACCACACACAGCCCAGAGCCTGCGGGGAGAACCTTGGTGTGACACTGACACTTCGCCCCATACCAGCCTCTGCCCCCAGTGGGTAACTACAGGCTCCAAACCCAGAGCATTAAACATAATATAATATCTGTAACACCCTTTATACTTCAGGCAACTTGTGTTTCAGTTTATGCCAAAGGATGTTCAGACGTTCTCATGGCAGTCTCTGTAGCCACTGTCTCAGACCTTGGTGTGCTGAGCAGGGGGACATGACAGGTAAACAACAATGACAAATTTAAATTTCCAAGGGGCAGCATTTTGCTGTAACCACTGTTTGACCTTTTAATTAACAAACAGCCACGATTTTCCATGAGCAGTGATCATGGAGCCACGGAACCATAGGAGGTTTGGGTTGGGAGGGACCTTAAAGCTCATCTCATTCTGTCCCCTGCCATGGGCAGGGACACCTTCCACTATCCCAGGCTGCTCCAAGCCCTGTCCAGCCTGGCCTTGGGCACTTCCAGGGATCCAGGGGCAGCCACAGCTGCTCTGGGCACCCTGTGCCAGGGCCTCAGCACCCTCAGAGGGCAGGGACTCCAATGTAGGAGCCAGTACTAGACCATGGGGCTCACTTGGGATATTTACACCTCACCTCCACTGTCCGAGGTTCTACCTGTGCAGTAACTGCAGAGAACAGCAAGGGTTAATGACCCAGAGCTCTCCAGGGACACGAGAGCTGTCCTTGCTGCCCTGCCTCTCCCACAGAGCCAGGCCAGCAGGGGTCAGAGGCTCACCTCGTGCTCCTGGGAGAGGTCCCACTCTGACAGGTGGGACAGCAGGAGCCACTGCTGCGGCTCCTGGAGGGTCTGCTGAGGACACCCACCCAGCTGACACACAGAACAGACACTGCTGGAAGGGACACAGGTGACTGGAAGTGTGAAGATGCTGAAGAGTCTGAGATCTGTGATTTGGGGTTGGAATGACGCATGGAAGGCACTTTGCTAAAGCCAGAACAAATGCATTATTCCTCCCTATGTGTCCCATACCTTCCCTAACACTGAAGTTTCTTTTCCTATAACTAAGTTTCTGTAGCCTTCTGTCCCAGGGAAAAGTGACTACAACACCAATCTACAGCACTATTAGCTGGCTTTTTTAAAAAATCTGTTTAAATTGTGAGTTACAACAATCTCTATTTTCATGACCATTCCCATCACCAAAGAAAATTGACTGAAGATTTGTAAGCAGGTTTGTTGATGTAGGGGTGCTCTCTATAGGATCGCTCTGTCAACTCAAACCGTGGGATCCTAGAGGTCTTTTCCAATCTCTGAGATTCTTTGACAGTGCCACAAAGCCAGAAATTTCACCCTCCTCTTACAAATCCTGGCTCCACTTATATTTAAGAGCAACTGATAAATTCCTCCTCCTCTGTCTTTCCCACACTTAAAAATCCAGCTATTCTTATTTCCAGTGAAAGTTTTGAAATGGGTGTATGATTTGGTCCAGAGCCCGAGGCTGAAATCTCAGCTCCATTGAAATCCATGAGCATCTGGCAACACCCAAATTGTCAGGACAACTGGGCTGTGCTTTTGCCACAATGCTGGAGGTGCCTGTGCACAAACGCTCACCTGAAGAGCTCAACAGCTCCAGGGCATGCACATGCAAATATCCAAGATTAAAATCCAGGGGCTGAAGTGGTTGGATTTGCCAAACCTAGTACTCTATGAACACTAGCTGGTTTGCAAACAATGTAATTGGAGTAGAATTGCTATTGTGTTTGTTTGTTTTGAATATTTTTGGCCAGGAAGTTGTCCTGGAGGTATAGTTGAGCATAAGTGGTCTGGTGGAAAAATGTCATTCATTCTGTTCCTATTAAGACCAAAAACAATAGCCACACAAAGACAGCAGCGACAATTTCTGCTCTTCATGCCTCTAACAATGTGTTTTGAACCCTAAAGGCAACATCTTGTTTGTACCCAATTGATTCTGGGATCGTATTTTATATAATCAAATATATCTTTGAACAAAGATATGTTTTATGAACTGCTCAATTTCCAGATGACCTTGGAAACAGCAATTCATAAAATACAGCTTTATCTCTATCTTCACAAACAGCTAGGAAAATTGCCCACCCATGCTCTGTGGACTGCCAGTCCAGTCCCAGCCAACAAAGAAATTACCCCAGGCATCCAAAACTTTAAAATACATTAATCCTTTGTACCAGTCACTGAGCACTAAGCACAAATTGCTTGCCCTAGAACCCTGGTAAAGACCCGGGTGGAATCCATCATCTTTCAATCACCAAAGGAAAGTGATTGAAAAACTCACCCCAGGAGACAAAACAATCTAGGTTAGCAGAAAACCCTCTCAGTTCATTCAATGTTTATTATGAAATCTGTACATGAAACCACATATAGACCCCTTACATCGTGGCAAAGCTAAAGGCTAAAAGCTTTCAGATTACAGGGAAGAATTTGCAGATGCAAATGACCATTAGTGGAATGTAATTGGTTCTAGAAAGGGATGAAAAAACTCTACTAGATGTTTTACAGCTTTATGAATCACAGGACTGTTGCTTTAAAACATGGGAGAGAACAGCTCAGTTAGAGGGGAGCTGAAATTCCTCTAACAGGGACTGCCTGCACCACCCAGGCTCTCCCAGGCATGGGAGGACAGCGGGCAGAGCATCCTGGACTGGTGGGAGCATTCCAGGGAGAAACTCTTCCCTGTGAGGGTGGGGAGGCCCTGGCTCCAGCTTTCCCAGAGAAGCTGGGGCTGCCCCAGGATCCCTGGAAGTGTCCAGGGCCAGGTTGGACAGGGCTTGGGACAACCTGGGACAGTGGAAGGTGTCCCTGCCTGTGGCTGGGGGTGGAATGAGATGGTTTCCAAGGTCCCTCCCAACCTAAACCACTCCGGGATCCTGTGATGATTCCGTGTCTCAGGAAAACCTGCAAAAACAGGGCCCACTGCAACGTGTGGGTACAGCCCAGCCCCAAACATCCACAGTCTTTCAGCTAAATCAGGACAGGGGCCACTGCAAGCAGGTGAATGTGACCGAATCTGTGAGCGGGTGCCAGGTGTGCCACACACCTGCCCCTCCTGCCCAGCCTGTGCCCATCACCCCTGGGTGTGCAAGCCAAGAGCAGGGCTGCCCTCAGGCAGCACAGCACTCCTGGAGATCCTCCTCCTCTCTCAAAACATTGCATTTAAACAGCAGGAGGACCCCGGAGGGGTTAACTAATGAGGTGTGAGATCTGAGGTCAGGGGGCAGGAACCACGGAACACCTCACTGCAGAGACTGGGCACCCCAGCCCCATCCCAGCCCCACCCCAGCAGAGAATCTGCCTCCTCCCCTGCCCCAGCAGACTTAGCTGTGAGAGGCAGCTTTAACCAGTGTTTTTAAACATGTTTAACTTCAGCATGCAAGGAAAAATAGGAGAAATTTGGGATCAATTACAAGATGTTAATCCAGGGCAGGCAGAGGTGAAGTGAAGGTCAGATGCGACAGCCCAGCTGGCAAAGTTTTTTTTGCCGTTTCAGTTTCCCAGGATGTTCTGGACCAGAGAACATCCTGATGTTCCACACACAACCAGGTGAGACACCACACAAAACAGGGATTCACAGAAGAAAGCACCTTACTATCTGGATAAATAAATTCAGTGAGAAGCCTCTAATACTGAGGTAGAAATGTTTAATTTTTAACCTATAAAATAATATTCTCTAGCATTCCGTGACAAAAGCCAACCACTTGCAGTCCTAATTACAATATTTTTTTCCCATGTCTCTGCCTACTTTGAAAGTTCACCATTGTCTCTGGTGAGAGACAAATCCACCAGAGGGTATTTCCAAAACAGAAAGCCCTGTTTTTATCGGGATCTCCCCACAAGAGACCCAGGGCTTGCATTAGAGACTTGTTTGTTCTCTGTAATGTTATATTAGAAAGATTAAAAGTTTTGCTGTTAGTTGAAGGAAGGCTTTAAAGCCCTGGTACCAGAAGTGACCGCAGGTCTGGTTTTCATCCAGACACAGGAAAGAAACTCAAGATCATCCCTGAGACAGCTTTTCCAGGAGCTCAAATCCCACCCAGCGTGGCTGAGATTACCACCCCACGCTGTCACCTTGTCCCAGTGCCCCGTTCACCCCGGGTCTGTGCTGCTGCTGGAGCGCTGGGCACAGATCTGAGCCCTCCCCAGGGGCTGTGCCTGCGCAGGAGGGACCACGGCAGGCAGAGAGCCCCCAGCCCGGCCAGGGGTCAGGGGAAGGGCCACCCCAGCCCCTGGGCTGCAGGGGAGCAGCAAACCGAGCCGTAAATTCCGGCTGGGACTCGGGGCAGTGCCCAGTGGAGACACTAACACAGCGTGTCTCCTGCCTTGTCCAGAGCGCGGCTTCCCAGCATTGTTCTGAGCAGCTCCGGACCCCCACTGGAGCACAGAGATGGGTGGCTTCCACTGAAATGTCCCCCAACCACGCTGATTTACAGCTGCCAGGAGTCTCCAGGATGTCAGCTCTTCCTGATTAATTTTTTTATCCTTATTTTCCCTCGTTTTATATTTGAATATTGCTTATTGCGATATTCTTCAGAACTATTCTCTGGAAAGCCATCCTGGCTAATTTTTGGCTTGTAAATTGCTCATGAGCAGTTTGTGGCTTGTGTTTAAAAAAAAAAAAAAACTAAATCAAGAAACTCTGGCCCATTTTGGTTGGATGAAGAGATTTTGTGGCCTGCATCAATTCTAGTCCCTGACAGCAATGACAGAGCTCTTATTATCACAAACATACAGTTGCAATTTTAAAATTTGCTTCCTGTGACTCTTCGTTAAAATTTAATCAACAGTTTCTGTTTCTATAAACATTTCTCTGGCAGAAAGATCACTTTATAGAATATTTATAGGCAACAAACGAGAAGCAAGGTAAAGCAAATTTGACTTTGTGATGAGAACCAATCCCTGCTGGCTGTCCAGCAACTTCACAGAGGGATTTAGGGAAGAGCAGCACAGGAAGGTGTAATTTTCTATGAGCTATTGCAGAACACAAGTGACTGAAAACAAAGACCAACAATACAGCAGCAAAATGTGAGCAAAGAGGAGACAATGGGCAATGTGGTGATGACCCAAGCAGGGATATTATTCCAAATTCAAAGTGGTCATGGGTTTAGTGACCTGCTTCCTATCTAGCTTTAGGTCACAAAAGGGGAAATTTCACCAAACTGGGCAGCAGATCCTGCACAACACAAACAACTTAAGGTGAAAACCAGAGTTCTGAACAAAAGATGGTTGTTGAGCAAAAAGCTATTAATAGTGCTGGGTTTTATCCCAGAAATGTTGCGTAAAGTGGGACAATTCACATCCCTTCTCTGTGCTTCCATTTCCTCTCTCAGAGATCCCACTTAATATATTTGGGGCAGGGACTGGCTCTTGTTATGACTCTGTGCTGTGAATAGCACAAGGGGAACAATGCTGCAGCCAGGACCTCTGGATGCCACCACAAATGCCAATTTTTAGCAGCAGTGACAACAAGCAGGAGTTTGGGACCCAAGGAAGACCTGGGAGAAGACAGGGCACAATGCAGGTTTCATCCTGTGTTGTAAGCATGGGTGGTGTTCATCTCCATGCAGGAGGGACAAAGGAAAGAAGGCAGGCAGGACAGGTTAAAAGGGTCTCCAGTCAGACCCTTTGCTAAAGCAAAATTTCTGCAGAGCTGCTCCTTCACTTCTGCACTCCCACTGCCTCCCCCTCACCATCTCCCCAAGCCTCCCTTGAGCAGCTCCATGCAGAGGAATGCAACCACCTAAAACTCAAAAGGGATTTACAGGGGCCTGAGGACACTCTGAGAACCTGATGGAAAGAGTGGGATCTCCTCTTCTGGAGGACATTTTTGTAGGAAATGCTCAGTCTGAATACCCCATGCAGGTGACTTTGTTTCTGATGAATCTGCAGAAGGTACAGTGGTGCTGAGGAGCTGCCCTAGAAAAACCTGGATAGACCTTTGGGTCTACAGAACTAACCTGGCAAGGTCCAAAGACAGGGTTCAGGGGGACAACAACTCATGGGATTCCAAGAACAAGCTTGGAAGAACCACACAGAAACTGAGCAGATCACATCCCTGCCCCATGGGGGGATCTGCAATATCCATTCCACTCACCAGGATCCAGACACAAAACCAAGCTGTGCTACACATCCACACTGCACCCCACAGGGTGCCCCAGGCCCTGGATGGCTGCTGAATGCAGCTGATCCCAACCTCACAATCCCACCCATGGGCTACTGAAACCTGTGAAGCTCTTCTGGTCCCCAGGTGCAAAAGAGATGTTCCATCATTCTAAAGATGTCATCCATCTCTCCTTTTGTCCTGTCCTTTACACTACACCTTCTTTCTGTTCCCTTCTCCTTGCCCATGCCAGCTGCCACCAATCACAGATAACCAAAATTACTCCTCTTTGTCCTTCCTGTCTCAGTCTTGGCTGGGAGGTTGATGACTTTTTTTTTCCTTTGCAAAATCCATTATCTTGAAAACCTTGAATATCACTCTTAAGCCCCAGTCTCATTCTCCTTTCATTTCTGGAGATGCTGAGTACCTCCCACATCTCTCTGAAGAGCTCCCAGCAGCCTTGTGTCCATGAAATCCAGAGGGCCTGAATCACCCTCTCAGGCAGACACCTGAGCACTGGTGCTGCTTTTCTGATTTTCTGCCTGTTTGGGATGGAGCACGGGGAGCTCCACTGTCACACACAGCTCAGAGACACCTCAGAGCTGCTTTGAAGTCACACTTTCCCCCTGGCTGCAGGATGTAGAAGCTGGGCTTCCACTCACACCCCGTGAAAGGCGACTGCTGGTTGCCCTCCTGCCCTGCCTGTCCCTGCAGAGGCAGCTCCTGTGCCTGGTGGTCAAGCCTGAAACACCACGAGAAGAAACCCTTCCTGCTTACCTGGACGATGCTGGTTGTAGTTGCAGGACCCCTGTTCACGTACAGAGGAAGGAATCATCCCAGATTTTCTAGTTACCGACCCCCTGCACAGGTGGAGGAAGGATCCATCCCAGATCTGCTTTTGGTGCTTTCCAGCAGGGGCCCACACCAGCCCTTGCCCAGCTCTCACCCTAAGCCAGGATCATGGAGATGGAACATCCCCATGGAGCACAGCCTGCCCTATTATGCTCCTCACCTCATTTTTCAACTTGTGCCCCTCCCTTGGTAATTTGGTGGTAAATAAATGCCTGGACAAAATATCACCCTAATTAACTGGGAGCGTCTTTGTGAGCACGAACAAAAGCCGAGCGGACACCTCAGCCAGGATCACACGGCAGCCCTGCCCCGTGAAGGATAGTCTGAAAAAACATTCCCAGGTAAGTGACAATGAACAGATCCCTCTCCATGAGAGCCCTCAGGGACTCCCCAGGTTGGCTGCAGGGTCCCAAGGAGACCTCTCAGAGGTGAACTCTGCAGTCCCCACGGAGGGCAGCAGCTGGCACTGCTTGAGCTCCCAAGGCTGCGCTGTCCTTCACTCCCCTGACAATTGGACACACTGCTGTTTATCCTAATCCATTGTTCATGGTCCTCCCCACCCAGCTCTCAGCCCATGTGATGCTCTCCTGTCCTCACCAACTGGAATTAATTTGGGGTGCTCTATCAAGGCATTTCACTGAATTCTAAACGTTGGCAAAGAATTACCTGCTGTCATGAGATATTTTGGGATTTTATCAGACACTCAGAGTAAACACAAAAGTCATCACATTTTTCTGGGGCAGCTGGCTTGTACTTCCCAGTTCCCTCAGTGATCCTCTGAAGAACCACGCAACTTTGAGAGGGAGATCCTGGTCAGCAAGGATTGTTTATCAACATAAACTTTATTCCCCCAGAATTCCCCTCTACTGGCGTGTTATGCAAAGCTGATGCTGCTAAAACATTCAGCTGAACTTAGGTCAGGAGAAGATGGCTTTTGAAAACCTTCCAATGGTTCATTTGCAATAAATGGCTGAGAAATAAATCATTTCAGCCCTGATGAGTCCTCAAGCAGCCAACTCTGTTAGCAGGGCAACTCCAGCAGTGAGGAACAGGGGGAGGCTTCAGTGACACAGGGGGACTCGTGACAGGCACAGAGAGCAGCCAGGGAGGACCACCAGGCTGAGGGAGCCTGAGATGTTGGGTCTGACCAACAAGAACCCCACTTAATGCAGCAAGTATCACTCACTGCTTCTGAATGCTTCCCAGTGGGGAAGTCTTCTGCATTCCCTCATGGACAGGGCTGGTTTCTTGCCCTGATGCCCACAGGCACAAAACCCCTGCGTGCATTTTTCCCGGGTTTATCCAGATGACAGCATGGCTGTGCCTCATGTAAATGTCTGCCTTTCTGCCAGCCCTGCTATGCTCTTGCCCACAGTGACTGCAGTGACAACAACTTCCAGGGGATGCCAATGAAACCAGCCAGGAGCAGCCAGGGATGTCTGTGCTCCCAATTTTGGCCTCAGAGAGACGTAGGGAATTTACACTGACATGACTTTTTGTATTGTCATTGTGTCCCTTCTCCTTTCAGAGACCTCAGGTTTCCATCCTGTGGGGTGCAAGGTATTTCAGGGCCCCTTGCTGCTCTCCCAAAGGCAAAGGACTTTAATTCGCAGCCAGGAGTTGGGATGTGAGACCTTAGCTCAGCAGGCACAGTCCACCCCAGATCACCTTCAGCTGCCCAAAGCATCTTTTCCCAGGTGCACCTCAGCTTTGGCATGGTGGGACTGAGGCAGTGCTGGAGGTCTGGATCTGAGGAGGAAGCTCCAGGAAGCTTCAGGCTCTGGCATAGGTGGGACACAGATGGCAGCTGGGTGAGCAGCCCCACAGCTCAGAGAGGACCAAAGCAGAACACCCTCCTGGAGGCAGCTGCAGCCTCAGCCTGCTCCAGAGGGCTGCTGGTTCAGGGCTGCCCATCGAGCTGAGCCCCAGGCTGCTCAGACAGGTTGGGACTGGAGCAGCTGACCCAGGCCCAGTGCTGAGGAAGGGGGACTGTCACCTCAGGCTGTGTGCACAACCCCTGTTCAGCCTGGCCTCTCCAGAGGGTACCAGCAGCCCCAAGGCAGGCCCTGCTCTCAAGTGCTGCCCCTGTTCTGGGTGCACAGAGAGCAGCCTCCCCTCCCCAGCCCTCACCTCCTCCCAGTGCTACCCCAAGCCAGCTCAGAGCAGAGCTGCCACAGGAGCCCTTGGCTGCCCAGGTCGGCTGCAGCTCTTCCACCAAGCCCAGAGATTTAAAAACACCAGTGCCCTCCTGCAGGATGAGGGGGTTTAAGGCAGGACTCTGGTGCAGAACAGTCCTTTCCCTTTAAATTCACACCCTAGGCCAAGCATGTTTTGCAAGAGCCTCCCTGTGCAGACAAGCCCTGAGGCTCCAGTGCAGAAAAACTCCGCTGCTGGGGGAAGCACCCGAGCCCTCCTGGGGCAGGGCTGCAGCGTTGCAGCGAGGCAGCTGCTGCGCCTGCATGCAGAGGAGACAGGACAGCGCCAGGGAAGGGGGCTCTGCATCACCAGAGAGCAAACAGTGTCCCCTCTGACCTGCAAAAGAGACCAGGAAGGAAAGGAGGGGAAAGGAGGGGACAGATAGACACCACACACGCAGCTCTGCTCATTTAGAAATCATGACCTGGGCTTCTTCTCCTTCTTGAAAATTGTGGTATTGAACTAAACAGGAGATTTCCACTAGAGATGTGTTTGGGGCTTGCTATTATCTTTGATGATGTGAATGCTGAGGGCCCAGATAGGACACGCTGCAATGACAAAGGGTAAGAGAAATTGGAGAGTCCCAGAAAATAAAGTACAGCACCTGGGGCTTTACGGGAAATACCAGATTATCACAGCTCTGGCAATAAAACCAAAACTGCCAGCAGTGCTTCAGATTACAACTGCTTCTTTCTTGCCTTCTGAGCCCCCAAAAATGAACAAGACACCTACCTAACCCCACGAGAAAACCAGAGCTGTGACTCACAGAATCTCCCTCAAACAGCGACTCAAAACATTACCAGCACAAAAATGTTACAACACATGAAATGAGCAATGGACCTGCCAACACAAGGCTGCTTCCTAAAATTGCATGGCCTGCCCACATTTTCTAAATATAGGATAGACAAGGAAACCTCACCAGAAGTCTTATTAATTAAAAAAAAAAAAAAAATAAATCAACAACAACAAACTTTACGTGGATGGGGGGGTTTGAAAGCTGTTATCAATATGTTTCCATTGCACTACAATTTTTCCCACTCCTGCTGTCTCTCCTGTCCAGCAGCTGCAGGTAGGATGGATAAGCTTGACCACAAAAAGGAGCAATTCCCTGAATTGCAGCTTAGGAAAGTCCCATGCAACAAGAGCAGCATCACAACTTCTTGCTGCAGATTCAGGAGGGCAGTCTGGGAGTGTGCCAGGAGAAGAGCTGGAAGTGTTACTGAAGAGAATCAGAGCTGGGGAGTCTGTGGAAGCCAAGGTCGCTTGGCATGGGCAGGGTCTGCAGCATCACCCTCTGGGCAGATCAGCTGCACCCTCCACAAAGGAGCTGAGAGGAGCACCCAGGAGGCAGAAGGGCTCTGTGCTGGGGCTGCACAGCCCGAGCTGCACTGTGCCTTCACTGCAGCTCTGCAGTGCTGCTGTCCACCAGCAGAACCCCTCAGGACACGTTCCTGCAGCAGTGCCCCTTCCCCTGTTTCCCACAACAGCGAGCCAGGACCGTCTGCCCACGGCATTCCTCACTTGACAGCTTTTCTTTGGTTACCACCAAACCTTTCCACTCTCGTGCCTGGAGGTGCACAGCAGTGAATCAGGAAAGCTGGGCCAGGCCTCAGCCTCGGGGGCCAGGAGCTGTCCCCACAGCACTGCCCTGCCCCTGTCCTCCCACCAGAAACCCCAGGGCTCATTCCACCATCACCTGCAACCTGCCTCCAGATTTTTAGCATTTTCTCCCCCAGCTACCACCATATGTGCCAAGATATTTGACAGGACAAGGGGAAATGGATTTAAACTGAAAGAAAGTAGGTTTAGATTGGATGTTAGGAAGAAAATCATCCCTGTGAAGGTGGGGAGGCCCTGGCACAGGTTGGTCAGAGGAGCTGTGGCTGCCCCATTCCTGGAAGTGTCCAAGGCCAGGTGGGACAGGGCTTGGAGCAACCTGGGATAGTGGAAGGTGTCCCTGCCCATGGCAGGGGGTGGAATGGGATGAGTTTTAAGGTCCCTTCCAACCCAAAGCAGTCTGTGATTCTAAGTTTCTATGATTCAAGGTGACCCTCCTGAAATCCATCCATGTTTCTTTATGGATCTCAACCCTCGATACCCAGGACTCTCCCTTGATCCACATGTCTGCTTCTGACAGCAGAGAGGTTTAATATTCCTGCATGGTCCCACTGGCCCTGCTGGACAGAAAGGGGGGAGTCAGGACTCATCAGAGTGGGCAGTGGGAAGGACACCCAGGAACAGGCAATTCATGCTGCCTCCCATCTTTCTGAGATTACCTTTTTAGGATAAAAGGTTCAGATTCTGGACAAAGAGTATTCCTACCTGGAAGAACTGGGAGAGGTAACCCAGGACTGAGTTGGAAATGTTCTTTCAAGCAGAGAGGCAGCATGGTCACCGTCATACACACGGAGCTTTTGGTACAGAGTCATCCTTCATGCTAGATCCAGGGTAATTTTAGGTTTGGGCTGACTCGTTTCTGCTTGGTCATATAACTGGTATCTCTGCAATGTCAGGATCTCTCCTGAGATGCAAGTTTCAGCTGTGTTTGTTACCCCACAGCTATCCAGAGAGTTTATTTTAGCATTCATTAAACGTGCCTCTCACGCAGCCTCTCAGCACAAATACAGAAACCTAATCTCATTTATTGACAAATGTGAAGCAAAATATACTTCCATGCCAAGGAGAAGTTCATTGCATTCTTTGTCCTTGCCCTTCAGGCAAAAGCCTGAATGAGCAGATGAAGCAAAAGAACTCTGCAAGGGAAAGGAACTGTGCCTGGGGCAGTGATCAGGGAGACTCCTGGCCCCTGAAAGACATCCTGCCCTGCTCCAGCACCTCCACCCCTGGATCTGTGAGCAAGGGATCTGTTAGCAAGGCACTCTGGAGCCAAACCACTTTAACACTCAGCTCTTTTCAGGCATCAAACTCCCAGCACAACACCAGCAGCTCGTTCTGCTCCTGGCAGAGGCAGAGCCCAGGGCTGGGGTGTGGTGGGATGTGGAGCTGGAGCTGCTGTGCCCATCCACGATGGCATCACGGAGCAGAGCAGGCTGGGGAAGCCCTGCCCTGCCCTGCCAGCTGTCTGCCCAAAAGGGAGCAATGCTCCCCCAGCTGTGGACACTGGGGTGTCTCCCAAGCCTCTTCCCCACCAGTATTCCTCTCGTCTCCAGGCTCTGCAAGGGAATTCAGGCAGGTGGGATTTGTTTTTTGTTTGTTTTGCAGTGCAGCTGAGGTTTCTCTCCTGCAGAGAGCAGCAGGTTTGCATGGGCACAGCTGAAGCTGGTTCCCCTGTGTGCACAAGGACTGTGGCAGCAGCTGAAAGATCCTCCTCCTCTCCCTCCACCCAGCCCCAAATCCACATTTCTCTCTGCCAGCCCTGCCCCACTCCCCTGAGCTGGGAGCTGGGCACAGGGGACAGGCACCTGGGCAGGTATGCAGTGCAGGCAGGGGCATGGCCAGGCTCAGGGGAGCACCTTTGTGCCCTGGCCTCTTGTCTCCTGGGACCATCCCCAGCCAGATCCCTGCTGGCACCCCTGGCTGCTCTGCCTTCCCACATCAGGAATCAACACCAGGTGCTCTGAGAAGGCTCCACACACCACGTCTGCACTACTGCTGGAATCAGGCTGCCCCAGAGCAAGGAGATTTCTCTCCAGGAGCACCTGGGCCAAGCCAAGGGGCAGGGCACAAAGAGCTCTTCTGGAGTGCCTTGAACCAGAGGTGGAGACGCTGAGCGTGGGAGTTCTGTCAGGGGTCTGACTGGAGGAAGAGACGTACAAGAGACACAGAAGGAGCATCAGGGTCAGTACAGGCTCTGCCAGAGGAGTGTGCGAGCCAAAATTGCATCTCCACACCCCCAGAGGGCTGGAGCACATCAGGAACTAGGGAATTCTTGCAAAGCCCCATGGACTTCAAAGAAGAAAAAACTCATGTGAGCACAAACACATGTACACATGCACACACATGGAGTTTTGGAGGGGAATAAAGTCCCAGCCTTCAAATCAAAAGCTGTTGAAAGCCAGATTGTTGGATGCTCAGCTGGTACATATCACACACCCACCAACAAAGCCAGAGGAGACAGGTCAGAGAAACATCTGCTGAGAACCTGCTGGATGGATTGCAATCTGATTTTACCCTCAAATTAAGCAAATGTGCAAATTCTGACACCAAAAAGAAGTTTCTCTGAAGGGCTTCCAAACATCGGCCAATGATGTAGGAGATCTGGTTCAAATTTTGGGGGTGTCCTTTTTTAAAAATAAACCAACTAAACACTAAAACACCTGACTTTAGTGTAGTCCTAAGGTAAATTAAAGCTTCACAGCTTGCCTAAAGAATACTTTTTCTGTCCATCTCACACATTTGTGGCTGTCTTTCTTTTTCTGGTCTGCCAGCCACCAAATATCAGACTTGGAGAGTAAATGTGGTTTCCTTCTCTTCCTCATCCTCAACACAGATGAAAATTTAGCAAGAAAAACTGGGCCCTGCCTCCTATTTGTAGACAAAAATTTAAGGGGATGGCAGGGATGAAGTCCATTGTAGAAGAGCTCCAGGCCCACCAGACTCCTCAGAAGTTTGGTGACACCATTGCCCCATGGAGACAGCCTTGTGTGGCTTATTGATCTCCTCTGCAAAACTCCTCTCCCTCCTATTGAGGAGCTCTTGCCTTCCAGACACGCCTGAACTAAAATCCACCATAAGAACTGATGACTGAGTCTGCCAAGCCTAATTACCAGAGTTATTAATTACCTAAAATGTTTAATTTTTACCATTATCTCTTGTATTTGTTGTTACAATTTGAAACATCTCAGAAATGCAACAGCGGAGCGCTGCCCGTGTTGGACAGGAGACCACCCCAGGTCACACTGGTTCAAACACCATTTGTTGCCTGGGCACGGCACCAGAGGCAGGAGCAGGACTCAGCCTGGGGGCCAGGCAGTCTCTCCCTGCTCTGTCACTCCCATGGGATGTGGAGGGAGCAGTTTTGCCCCAGTCAGTCCCTGTGGGTGCAGTGAGAGCCTCCCCTCGGGCAGGGTGCCCCTCCCCGGCCGTGTGGCTTTGTTGTGCTGCCCCGGACAGGAGGTCAGCACAGCAGGCGATGCATGTCTGACTCCAGCCCTGCTGGAGAGGCCTTCGCCCTCCCGAGGTGCCTTCCCTGCCAGCACGTCCCTGACCAGCCCCAGGACAGCACAAGCTGCCAGGAGCCAGGGCAAGGAGCCCCGCACACACCGAGGGAGCCTGGGTGAGCCTGGAGTGCTGGGAGGTTCCTTCCCACCTTTCCACGGCCTCCAGCCTCATCCTCAGTGACACAGGTGCAGATTTCCCAAAGAAAACCTCCAGGTTATCTCACAGCCTCTGCTCCCAACACTGTTTCTAGCACAGACATCCAGCCTTTACTGGGATTTCAGTCTTGTGACTTTTCAGCCAAAGGAAACAGCCTGAATTTAGGATCCTAGGCATGAGTTGCATCTCTCAGGCTCCTCTTGAACTTGATTTCTTCAAGTTCTCTTCAAGACACACTCTGTTTTTTTATGGAGTTTTGCTGCCAGGAGAAAACAAGCACACCCAAGCAGGAGGTGTGTTACCCAGAGCTCCACTCACTGCATTCTCCAAGAGCTGGAACAGAGCTCCCAGGCACTGCAAAAGGCACGGGGTCGTACAGCCCCCATGCTGAACATCCCCCTCTGGCACCTGAAAGCACTCACTAGAATCTGAGGGAAAATGAGAGGGGCTCAGAGAACAGGAGGCTCCTCTCCCCCCATTTCACTGCCTCAGGAGTTATGCCCGAGTCTCATCCCACCTTCTCCCAGCTGCAGTTCCATTGGAGCTCAGCCCTGAGCCCAGCCTAGGCTCAGGGCAGCGCTCAGAGCAGGACTCTGGCAGTGCAGAGGCAGGAGGGGGATGGCAGAGGCAGGAGGGGTGATGGCAGAGGCAGGAGGGGGGATGGCAGAGGCAGGAGGGGGGATGGCAGAGGCAGGAGGGGGGATGGCAGAGGCAGGAGGGGGGATGGCAGAGGCAGGAGGGGGGATGGCAGAGGCAGGAGGGGAATGGCAGAGGCAGGAGGGGAATGGCAGAGGCAGGAGGGGGAATGGCAGAGGCAGGAGGAGGGATGGCACAGCCAGGCTGCCCATGGCAGCACAGCTTTCCTTCAGCCAGGCTGCAGCTGGGGCCCATCACGGTAATGAGGCAGGAGAATGAGCCGAGCACGCGACCCCCAAGGTCAGCAGGCAGGCTGCGCTCAGCCCCTCGCCAGATGTTCCTCCTCTTTCCAGAGACTGCCTTTCCCAGGTTGCTCACACCTCCAAAAAGGGATTGAAGATGGAATGCCCAGGGCTCTGACTCACCAGCTTTTGGATCCATAGTGGGATTATTTGCTAATGTACTGTTCTGCTGCATCCTGCCCTGCCAGGCGCTCCTAGCCCTGCAGTCTGCCTGAGTGGAGAGGTGGGTTATTCCTCAGCCCTGCTGGGTCCCTCTCCCATAACTCCTGTTTGCATTAACACCTGAGACTATGAGCTATGGGCAGTGGGGGAACAGAGCTGCATGTTCTGTTCAATCCCTCCCCCAGCAGAGCTCCAGGGAAGACCAGAAAGGAGCTGGGATTTACCTCTTCCTTTACCCCAGCATGAATCACTGGAGCTTGTGAGTCAGACCCCCTCCATTCCCAAAGCTGAGCAAGTCAGTGCACGTTCCCCAGTGCGTGGAAACTGTCCCCATGTGTGCTCTGAGCCACAGGGAACACCAGCCCATGGATGGAGCCAGGGGAAACAGGCTTGGGACAGATCCTGGAGCACAGCTGTACATCTGGTACCTTGTGTGCCTGGGTGTTTATAGAAAACAGAACTGCTACTGTAGGATATCCGCTGTGGGTTATTCTTCTTGTAAACAAACCTTTCTGGCTAATATTTCTACGAGCTCCTTGGAACTGGAGTCTTTCTTGGGAGCAGAAAGCTGAGAACAAATCAGGAGCATGTTCACCCTGCAGCGTGGACACAGCCCACACTGTGGCTGTGCAGGGAAGGAGCTGCTGTGGTTGTGCTGCTGTTGAGTGTCCCTGAGGCCACAGCTTGCACCACACAGCCTGCACTCAGCATCTGAGGGGCTCACACACCTCTCCCCAGACTCTGTGGTAGGGGGGCAGCACTCTAAAGCATTGCTACAGACCTGGGCAATGTGCACCTGCCTTGCTGCAGTCCCACTGCTGCCTCGTGCCCAGGGACACCTTCCCCTTCAAGCTTTGGGAGTTTCAATTGCAATACCCTTCTGCACAACCTTTCTACCAGTTCCTGACTCATCTGGGAACGGAGGTCAAGCCAGTTCCTACTGAAACATGAGATACTCTCTGCTGAGACTCTTCACCTGCTCTCTGAGTAGTTTTCCAGCCTTAGCAATTGCCATGGGCAGATCAAGAGAAAGCACAGTGCCTGTGCTGCCAGCTTATTAGCACTGACAAACAACAAAAAGCTGAAGCACACGCAATGTTTTCCTCAACACCAAATAAAAATAAGAGAGAATGCCTGGAATTGCTGGGGAATTTAACCAACCAAATGCTTTACATTTCTCTGGTCTTTTCTCCCCAGGTGACCTCGTGAAAGTACAGATGAAATGCAGACCCTTTTCAGCTTGCTCCTTGCCTATCTCTTTGGCAAGGCTTCCTCCAGCCCTTCTTTCTTCTCATCCCAATCCCCTGCCACAGCTCTGGCTCTGCTCAGCTCTGCTGTGAATGTGGGTGTTGGTCTTGGTCCATTTGTCCCACTTCCCCAAAGCCTACCCCAAACCTTTCAGAATGTGCCAGGACAGCTGCTTTTACACTCACAGTCTTGCCTCAATGTCATAACTTTGACTGCCCCATGCCACACATGGTACATGATAAAATTCATCTTTTCTTGCAGTGAGGAAGTTCTCTCCAGACCTGAACTTTGTGGGACCATTTCCCATTAATTTGTGGGTCTGCTCCTACATCCTGCAGCTCACGTAGTCCCTGCAGGGCGTGCCTTCCACGTGTGCTGGGTGGGACACGGGATTTTTCAATGCATGTCACAAATGCCTGAAAGAGGGATCCCGATGGTTTATTTTCATAGGTGGACACCATCTCCCTCTGGAGGCCTTCACAGGCTCTTCCACTGGCTGAAGCTGCAGCCAAGGCACTCACTTTAGGACAGCTGCATCGCTAGAGGCAGGGAAATGTGAGTTTAGGTTAAAGACAGTCCCTGTCCTCAGAACAAAGCTAGCACTTCACATGAGATCAGCAATCCTCTTTTACACATTCACAGAAGCCAAAACGGTTGTTTTAAAAGCCACAGTGGAAGACAAATCCTCTGCTCCCCCAAGTTTTAGAGACCTCAGGGGAAATCTAGCACACCCCATAGCACATGGATGCTCTTTCCTGAAACTACTCTTTCAGGCCTCTCCTCCTTCAGAGGTTATTCTGCTGCTCTGGGTCACTGGCAGTGAAGAGCTTTACCTGGGGCAGCTCCCTCAGAGCAGTGGCAGGGCTGGGACATCCCCTCTGGAAGTCCAGGTGAGTCTTGGCCATGCCAGAGCTGTCCTGGGGCTCTACAGAGCACACCCCAAGGGCTGTCTGAGGGTCATTTTCCATGACATCCCACCTAAGAGCACAAGGGTAGATCAAGACTTTCAGAATGTCCCAGGGATCAAAGTTTGGCCCTCAGGGATGCAGTGGGAAGGATGAAGGTTTTGCACATTGCCATCATTTCCTTACTTTCCCCTGCACAGACAATCAAATGAGTGTTCCTGTCCTGGTATCTGCAGAGATTGCATGAGATTTTTGTAGATTCCCCTTCTGCCTCCTCGTTTCAGGGGGTCAGCACATCCTGTTTGCAAGGAAATTCTACAGCCTGGGAAAACAGAGCACAAATCCCCCTGACAGTGCCCAGCCAGTGGCCTGGTGTGTGCCAGGGCTGGTTTTTTTTTCATCAGCCAGCGGGAGAGCAGTCTGAGGTCCAGCCTCAGGCTGAAGAAATGTTCCACAGGATGATCTGCTGCCCAGAGTGAGGGTCTGTGTGCCTGGACTGGGACGTCCACTCAGAAGTGGCCGGGGGAGGAATTCCTCACTTCTAAAGGTTCTTTTTGGGAGCCATTGCTGTGGTGTCCCTTAGATCACATAGCAAAGGTGACCCATGATGTGAAGATGTCTTCTCAGCCTTCACTGGACCAAACCAACCAAAGGGAGGTTTGATTGAGGGACACCACAGATTACCAAGTGTCTTCTTCTAATGGACCCACAGAGCAAAGAGAGGGCAACCTCTATAGCAATGCAGGGCAAACGAGCAACCTGGATCTAAACCATCCAATTAACAAGGAATGCAAATAAAAGGATGCTGTGCGAGCCAAGTACAGAACCTTTCAGTTCTCTGGTTGAGGTACAAACAGGATGACAGAATCATAGACTCACAGAATCATTTAGGTTGGAAAACGCCTCTAAGATCAACAAGTTCAACCTTTGGCCAATCACCAGCTTTTCAACCAGACCAGAGCACTGAGTGCCACATCCAATAATTTCTTGAACACCTCCAGGGATGGTGACTCCATCACCTGATCAATGCAGTCACCCCCAGTGATCAATGCAGTCACCCCCAGTGATCAATACAATCATCCCCAGTGGTTAACACAATCATCCCCAATGATCAATACCATCATCCCCAATTCCACTTTGGACCCATTAGCAGGGAGCAAGGGGGTTTGCACCCTGGCCAAGGTGCCAGCTGTGGGATTTATCTGTGATAAAGGAGCCTGATGCTGATGCATCTCAGCAGAAGACTTGGTTGTCAGTGGCAGTAATGACAAGTGAAGGGTCTTTCTTTCCAGGGCAGGGAACTACTGCAGGGCTTTGACGTGGCACTACAAAACTCAGTTCACACCTGGCCCTCCTCAAAGCAGGTGGGCAGGGCCAGTGTGCCTTATGTCCCCTCTGTGCCCAAGCCAGTGCCTCCCAGTGCACCAGCCCCTCCTGCTCCCAGCAGAGGAGATGCCCACGATGCAGGCACTGCCCTGTGCCCTCTGTGCATTTTGGAGGCAAGGGCAGGGTGATGCTGGTGATGGCTTGAGACAGCTCCCAGCCCCTGCACCCTCCTGAGCCCCCAGGGCAGAGCCCATCATCCTCAAGCATCCTCAAGCCTCTGCCTGGTGATTCCAGGCTCCCTGTCTCGAAGCTTTCCCAAAAGCCTCCTCCCAGATCCCACAGCAACATCAGCTCTGTTCTGATGTCCCCAGCCTGCCACGGCACCAGCACCCACTGCCACCCCAGCACTCGGGGCAGAGCCTGTGCAGGAGCCCTGCCCTGGGCACAGCACAGCCCCCTGCTCAGGGCCAAGGGATGGAAAGGGGAAGGGGCAAATCCTGCCCCCAGTGGTGCCAGTGCAACGCCAGAGCAAGCCTGCTCAGGTCAAGAGATGTCACTCATGTCCCTGCAGCAGGAGCCAGAGCAGAACTGCAGCCAGGCAAGTGAGGAGCTGAAGTGACAGGCTCAGGACAGGACCCGGTCCAGCTTGCAGCCTCTTTTAACACTGATAAAACACAAAGCCTGACACAGTTGCTGCTCTCTCCAAATGCATTGCCAGATAAACCACAGATAAGAAACAGCCCAGGATAATCCCTCCCTGATAGCATGAGAGAGAAAGGAATTACACTGGGCTGCTTTACCACCGAGTCTTCTGTACTTTTCCAAGACAGTTCTTGTGCTACCCATGTGCTCAGGAACTGAACTGTGTCCATTAAAACATTTAATCCTGGCAATATCATAAATATTGCCTTGCTCGGTCAGCAAGGAGCAGTCAGATCTCTGAAGAACAGCCTGATTTCAGGAATATCAGCATATCAGCAAAGAGCCCACGTGTCTTTCACTACAGGTCATTGCAGTCACCCTAAAAACCGAGGCTGTAACTAAAATCTGATCTCTGAGAGTTGGTCTGTCTCAAAGAACAGTACCTGTGCTCCTCCAAAATTATGGCTTTTGATATTTACCTCAGGAAGAAGTGAGAAAACAACCAACTAAACCACACAGCAGAACCCCCAGAGAATCAGAACAAACCCCTTCAATTCCCCTGTCACCATGACAGGAGCTGCTGTTCGTGAAAGAGCTTGTTGCCCTGGAGTCTTGGGGCTTTGGGTATTTAAACAAAAAACCAAAAAACTAAAAACCAAAAAAAAACCACCCCCAAAAAGGTAATAAAAAGTAGAGTAGAAAGGAAAAAAAGAAGGAATATGAAGAAGAAATCAGACCTGTAACAAAAGCAGATCTAGAACAGCATGAAATATGAATGAGATGCAGAGATTTGCACACTCGCCTGGCAAACAGTCCCTGGCACTTGCACCCTCATGCAACCCACAAGTACTTTCCTGCTGGCTTGTCCCTTCTTCCTTTAAGTAAAATTTGTTAAAAATGGGAAGTACCTTTTCCTGGGTCAGGTTCTCTTTCCCCTTTTTTCCCTTCTTTGTTCTTTTTGCTCTTTCCTTTCACTTTTTTCTTGCTCTCGGACATTCTGCACAAGTGTTTACAGTCTCAGGAAAAGACAGTCCACACCAGATCTATATGCCCCACGACTGCTACTCCAAATGTTACTTGCCAGCTGCAACTTCCGACTGTTCTTATATTGTTTCTGACACAGACAACACCCACCACTGGGTGGAGAAGCAAAACTTTAACCGTTTGCTCACTGCTCCCAATTGGCTGAAGGGATGCCCTGGGTTGCAGTGGGAGGGTGAGGGAAGCAGGGCTGCGGGACAGGAGAAGCTCAGCCCGGAGTGGCTTGGACACACGAAGTCCAGAGGTGGTTTTTCACTTGCTGATTCTGTCTTCTGGAGCATCACAGAAATGAGTGTGTTTTGGGGAGTTCCTGAGGTTCAGACAGTGATATGAGAGAGGCAGTGGAGTCTAAAGGAAAGGGTGGAGATTTGCCAACCATTTTCATTTTGCTTTGATCCTGCAGAGGGGTTAAGTTGGCCTTTCTCTTCTTATTGTTATTCCCACCATAAATCAGAGTGACTTCACCTGCCCTTGCACCCAGCTCTTTGCTGTCCCAGAAAGCCTTTCCAAAAGTAAGGAATAGCTGGAGAGCCCTTACCTGCACTTCTTGTCTCTGTCCTCCATCTCTGGGAGCTCTAGGTGGTTGGTTAAGCCCACATCTCACCTGCTTGGGGGTTAATCAGGCCCTTTCCACAGTCCAACATGGGATGAGTGGATCAGCTCAGTCCCCTTCTGCAGGGCTGCCCACGCTGACATCGCCCCAAAAGTCCATCAGGATCCCCAGCTGGAAAGCCCCAGAGAACTGGCCAGTCATTCCCAGAAGCAGCTGAGGGCTCCAAAGGCCCAAAGGGGCCAGAGGTTGCAGGGCACTGGGTAGCACATTTGATCCAGTTACCCATGAATGAAATCCAGTTCCGCACTGGTGAGCAAAGCGTGTCCTCCAGAGACGCTCTCCCGCCTGGTGTGCGCACACCAAGACATGAACGAGGTACCAGCCCCCTTGGGATCATCTCCCAGTGCTTAATCACCCTCATTGTTCACAATGCCTGCCTGCTCTGAAGCGAAATATCTGGCTTCACTGTCCAGCCATTGTTTCTTACTCTTGTTTTCTCCTCTAGATTAAAAAGCCCTTCAGCAATTGGTATTTTCTCCCATGGAAGTACTTACACTCTGTAATTAAGTTATCCCTCAATTTTCTTTTTTGATAAGCTAAACAGATCAAGGGGGTTTTTTTCCATTCCTTGCTGTATGGCATTTCCCCCAGCTCAGGATCATATCTGTGGCTATCCCATTTTGCAATATCCTACTTAAGCTAAGAACACAAAAACCAGGCGCTATTCCATTGTCTCTTGTGGACAGAGGAAAATACAGAGGGAACATCCCTACTGCCACCCATTCCCAGCCTTTTAACTCCCAACTACTACATTCAGGCACTGGGCTTCACATGGAAAATCTGTCCCTCTGTGTTTCTACTGCAGGTCCCATCCAGTCCCTGCTCTGCCAGACGGAGTCACCAAGAGGAATTATTTTGCTCTCCCACAGCCCCAGTCTCTGTGGTGAAGCTTCATTTAATGTTCAAGGGGCCAGTGTGCCAAACCACACCGAATACCCTCTCTAGCTTCTTCCTCCCCACCGACCCTTGAAACCCCACCAGTCTCTGTCTCTCTTGCTGATTTTATGAGCATTTTCACCTCCAGGTTGCTGGTGATGATGATCTCACAGAAACACCTCATGGAGCAGTGACCTCCTGCCAGCTCTGGCTCTTTGGTATGTGTTAGTCAAACTCTCCTTCACCTGTATGTGAGGGGCAAAGGAGACCTTCCAACACCCCCTTGCAGTTAGAGCAGAGGACATCATCACACTGAGCATGGGGGCACAGCCTAACGAGGAGCTGAGATGTGAACACCAGACACATCTGAGACACACCTGAACAAACCCGCTCTGAGCCACGACATAAAGCTCCCAAGTTGGCTGATTTGGAGTTGGAGCTCAATATACGTTGTTTTAACCTAGAACCATAGAATGGTTGTCGTTGGAAAGGACCTTAAAGCTCATGTCATTCCACCCCTGCCATGGCAGGGACACCTCCCACTCAACCAGGTGCTCCAAGCTCTGCCCAAACTGACCTTGGACACTTCCAGGGATCCAGGGGCAGCCACAGCTTCTCTGGGAAACCTGTGCCAGGGCCTCAGCACCCTTACAGGGAAGAATTTCCTCCTAATATCTAATCTAAACCTACCCTGTTTCAGCTTAAGGCCATTCCCCTTATCCTCTCACTCTATTCCCTTGTGAAAAGTCCCTCTCCAGCTCTCCTGTAAACACCTTTAGGTGCCTGAAGGCTGCTATGAGCTCTCTCTGAAGCCTTCTCCTCTCCAGACCCTCCATATTTCCTTGTCACAGGACAGCAGCAGTCCATCCTACTGTTTCTTTTCCAAAAGCAAGGTAATAGTGGTTACTGACCAGTTAGTGTCTTCTGGGTCATTATGAATGATGATTCCCACATGGTTACTCCACTCTTTGGCTCATTACCATATTTCTCTTAGCTAATATGTTTGTAAAGTCCTGTAATTTTGTACTTGAGCTCTATTTGATAGGCAATTTCCCTCCAGATGTCTTTAAGCTTGTTGTCTACACATCATCATTCCAGATGTACATGGATTGCTACCTATTTTTCTCTTTACTAAATTTGTCAATCTTCTTATTGCTTCCAGTTGTGGCATTCAGTGCTACCAAGACAGGACATCTGTGGGCTAAATCTTGTCCACACTTGTGACTCTGAAATCTGAGCTTTCTTGGCCTCTGCTCAAAGAGCTCCCAGTTCTACTCATTTTCTTGGGAGTGTTTTCAAACCCAACCAATTTCACCCAGTTTTCCTCAGCCTTGGGAAAAGAGTTCCTTGGAATCCTCAGGAGTGTTTTGTCCCTGTATGATTGGAGCTTCCACCTCGTATCTCGTGTGAATGGAAACCCACCATGGGCACTGTCCCCAGCCCAACCACGAGGGATTTACACAGACACCTCAATCCATAAGACAGCATTCACCAGACATAATGAGGCCCAAACCCAGTACTCTTTGTTTTGGGATTAAATCTGACAAGTCTTGAGGGGCTTGGATGTTTTACTCCTAGGGATAGCTGCCTTGCCAGCACATGTGTCCTGAATGGATGATGTGTCCCAAAAAACACATTTTCCTTCCTCCTTTCTTTTCTTTTGCAATTGTATTTTCATCCTAAAATAGCTTTTCTCACTAATTTCTTCACATGAGGACTGTATTTTTAAGCTCCTCCCCACAATTTCTGAAGGTAAACTATAGCTCTTCCTCCATCCAGCAAATTTGCCTCCATTCCTGTTAAAGACACAAAGTCTGTGTGCCCTTGGGATCACCTTTCCAAAGTCCTTGTGTTTAGCAGAGGTTTTTAAAGGTAACAAGTGCAGCTAAGATGATGCCCTACCTTTTCTTCCCCCCCTTTTTTCCAAATGAATGAATAATTAAAGATTCCCTACTGCTGAATGGCGCTCAGAGGGTGAAGCTGTGCACAGCTCAGCTTCAGCATCAGAAAATGACAATTTAAGTCTAAGAAGAAGTGGCAGTGTGTGGCTTGGCCCCACCATCCTGAGCAGCCTGGGATTTGTGAAGGGAAGAAGCAGCCCCAGCAACGCCCACTGTGGCTATTTTTGTACCCTGGGGCACTCCCTGCCTCACTTCTGATGGGTGAGGAATATTACACGCAGATCAATTTTTACCTTGGCAGGTGTACACCTTGTACACCCTGGTGCCTTATCCAACAGGCTTGCCCCTGTCCCAGGGGGGGACCCGCCCCTCCAGATGCTGATTTTTCATGGATCATGTGGAATACGCTCTCCCCTGAGCATTCCCAACACCCACACACAGGAGCTGCGTTCAGCACACGACTCCAGCCCTCCCCTGGCTGCACTGGCACAATTAAACCTTCCAAAGGCCAGTGGATTCCAGCCTGGTGTCCCAGGTGCCTCATCTGGTGGTCAGCGCACATCTCAACAGCTGGGCTCTCACAAGTCACTTAATATTTCACTCTAAAACAGCTTTTAATGCTTATGGCTTTAAACAGCCTCGTGCAGAGTTATAACCTAAACCACCATCAACACATGGGGCTTTCAGTCTTTACAATTCCTGTACAGCTTTAAGCTCGAAGGAGAGGAGGGATGCGATTATGTAAGAGGCTGAGCCATACCTTAAGCACAGATAATTCTTGCACAAAATCCATCATTCTGAGCAGCAGGGCGAGTTTACCAGGCAGAGAATCCTTACCCCTGTTAGGATTTGCCTATATGCAAACCCAATGGGATCCTTTATAATCCCCTGGAAATGAGAACAGAGATCAGGCAAAAGAGAACCTCCCTACCTCATCCCCTACAAGGTATCCATTGCCATCAGGTGCTGTGGAATTGCTTCTTCAAACAAAGATCCCAGATCAGCTGGGTGGAGAATGGAGTCTGTGGAGAAGAGCAAGGCTGCTGCTCTGCACTCTGGCTTCTCTTCTGGGAGGACAGAAGGCGCTGCTCCGGTGCGGAACAGCACTGTGCTCTCCAGGGAAAAACAGCCAGCTTTGCATCTGGAAAGAAATTAATACACCACCTCCCGGCCTGATGGGGATTAATAAAAAAGCTCTGAACCATCGCTGCTCCTGAAGCCCAGACAGCAAGCCCGTCACAGCTCCTGCAGGCTCCACATTTCAGGAGCGAAGTCAGGCGCGCACGCTCCGCACACGCCTGTAGCTGCATTTACAGCAGCAATCTTGGGAGCACAATGACCCATTTTAAATCGTGCCTTTCTCACAGCCTTCCACTGTTGGCTTAACTCTGCCTTCACTGGCACCACCAGGAGGTGGCCACCAGCTTCTGGGGAACCTCTGTGTCACATTCCATGGGCTCTCCTGGAACTGCCAGCTCCTGCGTAAAGGTGGAGTCAACCCAAAATTGGCATTAGCCAGAAATACTTGCACATTATTTCTGTAGAGGTGGCATAAAGGAAGGCACAGTAGGACTGTACCTACAGAACAAAAATGATCAGAAGCTGCTCTTGGAGTTTCCAAGAGATCTGAACTTGGGCAAGAGGCTGCGTGTAGGGGAGCCCAGATGTGTAAGAGCTCATGAGAGTCCATAAGGAGGAGCTCAACATCATCATGGCTCCAGCTTGCTTCTGATACCTGCCAGAATCCCTGTGGCTTATCAATGCAATCTGTTGGACACCATTTCTCTATGACCCTGTTCCTACAAGGCACAGCAGACTTGCCCAAAAGGCTACAGCAGCAAAGCTGAGGCTCCTGACAGGCAGAGTCCCACCTGCAGTGCTCTGAAGCAAACCCACTGCAAGGCCCTTGTGCCACTGCTTGAGACCAGAAGACAAGATACTGGCACTTGCTGGACACCAGCTCAACACAGCCTGTGTGGTAGGTTTGTCTGCTGGCACTGACAAGGCAGGAAAGGTATTTTTAAGCTAAAAATACCATCCTTCTTTTTGCAGCTCTTGCTGCCATGAAGGAAAAGAGAAAAACCACTCAGCAAGTGCAGCTATTTATCTGTCCAATAACGACAAGCATTGCCTGATAGCCCCACATTGCACAAATGGCATTTTTGCCATTCTCAGTTGCCCGTCTGTTTTTCCCCAACCCAGCCTCACACCCACTCATGGGTACACACAGCTCTGAAAGGGGCCAGGTCTTGTGGGTGCTTGACAGAGACCTGACACAGCCAGCCCAAGTAGGATATTTCACATGGCATCTCCCTTTCCTTTTCATCCTTAAGGGATCAAATCCTCATCCTGATAGGATTTATCACATAGCAGTTGTCTTACAACCATACACGGCTGTGCTCACAAAAGTGAACAAATAAGATTTTTACCAAATCTTATTGAAGTCCAGCTGAATTTAATTCTGAAAGCAGGCAGAAACACAGGAAACACCTCCTGAAGGTATCCTCAACCCACTGCTGACACATTCAGCAAGCCCATCCCTTGGACTCTGATGTCAACGGAGTCACCACCAGCTTAGAGAAATCCCAGCCCTTGTTTGCAGCTGCTCCATGTGGATGAGAAGTGAGGCTACACCAGGCTCCACTGCTGGAGAAGATGGGCAGTGTGGGTGTTCTTTGGGTGTCTCTGGGGGTGCCCTTTTGTCACACAGGTGCCCTTTGATGTCTGGGTGCCCTCCCACAGCTGCCAGGTCAGTCACCCCTTGTGCCCGTGGGTGCTCCTGGCCCATCCCAGTCCGTGCTGAGCTGCACTCAGGCTCCATCCCTGCTTTGGAAGGGCAGCACTGAGGGCTTCTGTGTGAGCAGGCTCAGCTGATGGGCTTCAGTGATGGGCTTTGAATCACAGATCTGCCCTCTCCATCTCACAAACTGAGCCTCTGAGGCTGCACAGAACAGCCTTGCTGGGAAGTGGCACAAACTCACTCATCACTCTGGGACAGCTCCAGTTAAGGTGTCTGTGTCCACCAGCCAGCCCAGACACCTTAAAAGCAGAATTCAGCTCCTTGCTGACCCCTCCACCCCAGCCCTCAGCACCTCTGAAATCCTCCTGGGTGTTTATCATCCCAGCAAGAGACATCTGCCATTTCCTTCAACAATTTCTCTTTATTTCCTCCTCTTGCCCCTGCACACAAAAGTAATTTCCACGTGAAATCAATGAACAGGGCACCCTCCGTTCACACCTCCATCCTAAGCCTCTCAACTAGGTCTTGCCAGAAGAGGCTAGGAAGTTTTGTGGAAAATTCCATGAATTCTTAAGGTCTCTTTTTCTCTAGAGGCAACTCTGCTAAAGTGCTGAAGGCCCCAGCAGGTTATAGCCTCCCACAAAGAAATGGGAAAGTTGCTTTTAGGAATGTTTATATTTAAGGGCTAGCATGAAGCCTCTCCAGCTCAGCCCTTTGCCTGCTGGCAGGGTCAGTCTGGAGCTGGAGGAGTGGAAGTGGAGGCAGAGCCCGTGCAAGGGGCACTCTGACACCTCTGAGTGGATCAAAGAGTGATCCTTGGCTGAGCCCTGTGCCAGGCCTGTGCACAGCCTGCAGAGCTCTGTAGGAGGTTCTGCTTGCCTGCAAGAACTCTGAGCCAGCATCACCCTCCTGCCCCACACATCCACCAGCTCCTCACACCTACACCCACAGGCTGCTGCCCGGACCCATGGGATGTCTGCAAGACAAAATTCATCCAAATAGCCACATGGCCACGTGGCCAAGGACAGGAAAGGCACATCTTTTGTGTTAGCTCCCCCATTCAGAAAAGAACTTCGACAGGATAAAGGTTGGACAGGAGGAACTGAGACCACATGGAGCAAAAATGATCAGAAGCTACTCTTGGAGTTTCCAGAGATCTGAACTTGGGCAAGAGGCTGCATGTAGGGGTTCCCAGAAGTGTAAGAGCTCATGAGGGTCCATAAAGGAAGGGCTCACCTCATCATGGGTCCAGCTTGCTTCTGGTTCTGTGCAAGCCCCAGAGAGTGCAGCTGCAAGGTCCTACCAGCGACACACCAGCCTCTTGGAAAGCCTCTGCAAGGATATCGACCAGAACACCCGAGCTCTGCCTTAGAGAAATGCTTAAAAAACAATTAGAGATCGTATCTCTACCCAAATGAAGTTTCTTTCCCAGAAATCTCCTCCAGGACCTTAAAAGACCAAGAAAAGTAGATACAGCATCACTCACTGCAATGCTGTGGGTGGAGAGCACGGTCAGATGGACAAGTACATTATGCAGGGCACGTGTTGTTCTGTGTTGTATTTGCCTGATGAGAATGTGCCTGAAGCAGCAGAGTAATTGGATGTGCTGCATTTGAATCCATGGAGGAGATGCTGCGGGTTAACCCCAGTGGGCAGCGAAGCATCACAGAGATGCTGGCTCACTCCTTCCCACCCCCAGTGGGATGAGGTAAGAGAAAGGAAGAATAAAAGCAAGAAAATTGGGGGTCAGGATAAAAATAACAATACCAACAACTGTTTTATAAGTGAAGGATGAGTAGAAGAGAAGAAAACAAAACAAAAAAGTGATGCAAAGGCGATCACTCATCCCCTTCCATGAGTACACGGTGCCCAGCCAGCTCCCAAGCAGATGGTTAACCCATTTATTGGCAAGCACGGTGTTGAATGGTGTGGAGTATCTCTGTGGTCAGGTCATCTGCCTGCCTGTGCCCCTCCCAGTCTATTGCATGGCCCCAAATCTACTCCAACAGGAGTTAGACTCTTAGTTATTGGTGTTGTTTTGATCAAAAAGCTGAAGCACGTCAATTTGTGAGCCACTGTGAAGAAAATTAACTTTATCCTTTCCAGGGCCAGCCCATGAGATATGCAAGGCCCTGTTCAGGGAAGGTGCTGGTGTTCCCACCACGTCCCCATCCAGCACTGAGAGCTGTGCCTGCCCTGGGCAGGCCCTGCTGGCAGTGACACCCCGGCTGTCTGTGACACCCCGGAGAGCTTTGGGTGGCCAGGGGACAGCAGCAGAGCACGGCCACAGCTGCCAGCCCTGCTCCAGGGAGATCCACGGGCAGGGAAAGGCGTCTGCTGTTGTCTCTGCCCATGGGAGAAGGGAAGGGGGAGCTCAGGCAGCCGTGAGAACAGCGACGTTCTCCCCCTGGGTGGGAAGCAGGGCAGCCAGCTGATGTCAGCGCAGAAGAGAAGCTGCAGCAGGGGATTCCTCCAGGCTGTGTGGGGAAGGAGGTGGAGAGGGGAGTCCCTGGTGATTCCCAGAAATAACTCGGTACAAAAAGGCCTGGATTGACAGCACCAGACACTCAGGCAGGTGAGATCAGCCCGTGTGGATTCCAGGCAGCCCTCTGTCCCACCAGGAGTGAGGGGAGCAAACCTGTGCCTTGCTCCGGGCTGCCTCGGGATCAGGGCAATGCAAAGAGCGCTTTCTTTGCATAACTCCTCTAATCCAGAGACAGAAGAGCCCGGGGAAACGATTTTGACTTTGCAGCAGGGAAGAAGCAGCAGCAAATCTGCGCTATTATTTTTGTCCTCCCCAACATGCTGCCTCTTGTGCAGGTGTGAGGGCACGGAGCACAAGAGGAGCCGTCTCCAGACTGCGATTCCCTCCCTCTTCTCACCACTCCAAGTATTTGGCTCCCCCAGGCTGAAGGAAGGCCTCCCACCCTGCACCGCTGTCTTTTTGTGTTGCTGCCAGTTCACCTCTGCCTTGTTCCCTGTGGCACAGCCGAGGCCACAGCGGGCCCAGGGAGATGCCACCGATGCCACCTCTGCCCACGGGTGCCCGGAGCGGAGGCTCAGCACCACCGAGCTCTCGTGATCTGCTCACGCCGCCAGGGCTCTCTCCGAATTACTGCTTCCCAAACAGCGCCTGCTCATTACAGAATTCTGCCGATAATTGTTGTTGCCCGAAGGTATGAGCTGCGTTTCTCGCAGGCTGTTACCCAAACCATCCTTTTCTGCTCGCTGTCAAAACCCTCCCCGCCGACTTTTATTCCCTGCTCCCTCCCCTCATTCGCGCTGCGCCTTTTGAGCGCCCAGCATGAGGGCTTTCCACGCCTGTCCCCTCCATCCCCAGGGGTTCCCCGGCGGGGCAGGGACCCTTCCCTGCCTCCCTCCCGCTCTTCCATCCCTCCTTCCCCACTCCGGGAGCGATCCCGGCTCGGAGCGCTCCGGCCTCCGCGCCGCACCGCAGCACACTGCGAAGGGTTATCCGCTGCCTTCCCCAGCCCACTAATTGTGTAATTATGCAGAAATGGCCTGTCTGGTACAATCTATTTCTCATACTCCCCTGTGGTGCTTGTTGCTTACAATGCTCATTATTCCTCTAAGTATTTGCAGACCTTCACCCTCCATCATATTTCCACAAATTGCAGTTCTATTAACAAGGGAACAATTCCTGAAGTCCTTGCAAATACTGTATTCATTTTCTCAACTGCTCGCTCCTTTCTGGCCAGGAGCAGACGGAGCTCTGCCTGCAGGCTGGCTCAGGTCAGGGAAGGTGCCTTTGCACTGCAGCCCGCGGCTGCCCTGCGCCCCTCCCCAGGCTCGGGGGGCTCTGGGGACCCCTGGGGAGGAGCAGAGGGCAGGGGGCTGCCCCACACCGGGTGCCCGGGGTCACACACCTCGCCCTGTGCGCTGCTCAGCCCATCCCGCGAGGAGCCAGGCAGGCTGTGTGCTCATCCCGATCGCTGCCGGGTGCCAGGCTCAGCGCTGAGCAATCTCACCAGAGCCTGTGCTCCGGGCTCAGCGTCCTGCCACAGGCATCCATGGGTCTGACATGAGCAGCCCCCTCCGGAGAGAAGGAGCCGGGGGTGCCCCCACCATCCCCTGCCTGCTGTGGGCAGCGACAGTCACAGAACTACGGAGCCACGGAATAGCCAGGGCTGGAAGGGACCCACAAGGATCAATAAATCCAACTCCTGGCCCTGCACAGGACTCCTCAACAATCCCACCCTGTGCCTGGGAGTGCTGTCTGGCAGCCTCGGGGCTCTGAGCCTGTTCAGTGCCAGGCCACCCTCTGGGGAAGAACCTCTCCCTGATATCCAACACAAAACTCTCCTGACACAGCTCCAGCCTTGGCTTCTGTCACTGGTCACCAGAAAAAGGAGATCAGTGTTTGTCTCTCCTCTTCCCCTCACAAGGAAATTGTGGGCTGCAGGGAGGTGTCCCCTCAGCCTCCTCCCTCCCAGCCTGGACAGATCAAGCCTCCTCAGCTGCCTCTCAAACAGCTCCAAACCCTTCACCATCCTCACCACCCTCCTCTGGACACTCTCTAATTTAATATCTTCCTTACATTGCAGTGACCATGGTCAACACCAGACCTCCCCAGTGGACTTTGTGAGCCACAGAAAGTCAAATGAGCCACAAACTGGACATTGTGCTGCCCAGATGATTCAAGGTGGCACAGCTGACATGAGCCACTGCTGAGTGGGGACATGGCTTTTGGGACAGCCTGGGGAGGTTCTGGACCCACCACAAAGGCCCCTGGAGTGGAGGCTCCTCTAGGGCTGTGCATGGCTGTGGAAGGCCAGGCCAGCCTGGTGTGAGTCAGCAGTGGGCTGGAGGGAGCTTTGCCCAAGGCACACGTCAGATCTCCCTGGCCTGAGAAGTGGGATTTCAGGGAATTTCCCTCTCTGCAGACAGGAGCAATTAGAGGGACACCAGGGCAGCCACCATATGACTTCTTAAAAATACAGAGCCTTGCTTTGTGTCAGTACCACCACGGGAAGGAGGGAGAGCCCCAGACCCAGCAGCTGTTTTCTGGATGAGACTAGAAACAGCACTACTGAGCAGCAGCACTTTGTGCCAGCATGTCCCAAAACACCTCATCCCTCAAAAAAAACTGTGAGATCCCCAAAGGCCTGCAAGGATACATTGGAGTTTACTGCAAAGCTGGAGGCTATGGGCAGCCTGACTAATGGGGATATCCAGAGGAAGCTTATGTCAGACCTAATTTCCATTTTGTATTTCCAGTGCAGCTTTTGGCTGGTTTGATTTGGGCCACAGACCGGGTGCAATAAGAACTGATACAACTGTTGAACATGGTAATAGACCAAATGTGTTGTTTAGCTTCACATGGGTTTATCTCTGGTGTGGTATTCCACAAGGGAATTTAAATGTCCCCATAAAATTTAATTCTAACCATCTTTCTCTAGATATTTCTGAAGGGGGTTCTCCCACGAGAGGCCTGGTGCTCTCTGCTTTCATTAAGTCTAGACATTTCATAAAGTAGTCTCTTCTTTTAGTATTCTGTCTTCTTCATTGGAAGCCAAGAGTTGATAAGATTTTAGAAAAAGGGAAGAGGAGAATACACCCAAAAACACCCGACTTTGACACCATTTGGTCAGCTCAGCTGTAGATCTCAGCAGAGAGTTAATGGAGGAGAATGAATATGCTGCTCAGTCAGACAGGACTCCTTCATCCTCCTTTAATGACAGAACAGCTGCTTTTGTAACTACCCCCTGCAGATATTAAAGCTGAGAAAAATCCTCCTCATAGCAAACCACAAAAAGAAAGGAGATTTCTTCTGGAATGCTGTGTCAAGTAACTTCTTAGGACTCATCTGAAGGCAGACACATCTTGGGGTCCTCAGGCCAGGAGATCATTCACCTGGACAAATTACGCAGTGCAAACAAATCCACCGAAGAGCTAGATATCCCTTCCTGTTTGTAAAATTTTTCTGAGCTGATCTTACCAGCTAAAGATTACAAACACATTTATAAACATCTGCTGGATAGTTTACAGCAGGAAAGGTCAGGCTGTGACGCAGGTCATGCCTCATGGTCTGCCTCTGTCCACACGGCAGCCCCAGATGTGACGGCCACGGTCACGCACGGCTGGCCTGGCTCTGACCAGCACAGGTGAGGGCACGGGTGAGGAGAGAGAACCCTGAGCACTCACACTGTGTCTGCTTCTGCACTCCCACCAGGACACTGGAGCTGCCTCCCTGCAGCGTTTTTGTACAGATATAAACTTGCACTGTGGAATGGAGCACTTTGGCACCCCTCCTGCTCCAGCTGCCCGTGCGCTGGGCAAGGCGAGGTCGCAAGTCCCAGCAGTTCCCTAACCAACGAACAGCCCCGTTAATGACGGCCTACAGACCTGGCAGAGGCAAAATGTGAACATGTAGGAGGCACCAAAAAGCCTGGCCAACCTTGCTCAGCCCTTGCTGACAAGCTGGCTTTGATAGCACTGACGAAGAATAAGCTGGTTGATTTGTCTGTCCCATCTCCAGTGGCCTCAGTCAGCCCCAAAGGAAGTTTGGTGGTGCAGCCCTTTGCAGGGCACCTCCTTGAGCATAAATAAAACTGGAGGAAGCAGGAGGGAATCCTAGGAAGAGCACGAGGGTCTCAAGCGAAAGCTTATGATGCACTAAACATATGATTCAAGTGCTCATGTAGTGGAAAAGTGTTGCAAAAGGTCTAGTGATGAAATAGACTGGCACACCAGGGATTCAGAGGGTACAGGGTAGTGTTTGCACCTTTCTATGGTGTTAAATACTCACTATCCTGATGAAAGAGGCTCTGCTTCATCTATTTCCATTAACTCAGGTGAGTGTACACAGAAATCAGTACTTTCCTCCATAAAGCACAAAAGCACAAATGGCAGAATTTCTGGCAAAATGACAGGCTTGATCCCATACCTTTCTCCATTTGCTGGGAGAAAATTCTTTGCTGTCCCCTTTCCACCATTCCCAGTCAGAGTCTCTGTTTCAGGGCTCTGTCTGCAATTCTTTGGTCTAACAGAGTGGAGTGGTTTTTCTGCCTCTTGTGCCATAACAAAACAGTAACGACCTTCTCTGGCCACCATTCAACCCTGAACAATTTGGTCCATGAGCAGTGGAGGTGCTTGTCCCATCTACCTCTGTTTAGAGCATGGCCAAGATGTTTTGCTTCTCTTCTTGGCTAAGGCACAAAACCTGGAGTGATGCCACCACCCAGCCCTGTCCTCTGAGCTCACCAAAGGTACACTGGCAGTTTTAAAGGCAAATTCAGTGCCTTTAAAGGCAAATAACCCAAGGGCCCATCCTGCTCTGAGACATCACACGTGACACAGAGAAACACAGACTGCCATGTGTCCCCTCAGTGTCTCAGTCCACGAGCTAAATTCCCACAGCTCAGAGGCACAGGGTGACAGGACACCTGTCACAGAGTGACCGCTCAGAGCAGTCTCTGTCCCTCTTGGCCCTTTCAGTCTAATGGAAAAGGGCAGAGAGATGGAGGCAGACAGACCATTCGCTGCTCCCTGCCCTCCCATTCACCTCCCAGCCCTTTGGTGTTCCTCCAATCCCCCTCCCTCCAATCCCTTCCTGCCTCTCATGTCCTTGTCCCAGCGCCTGGGACAGAGTGGCCAGGCCACTGAGCACAGACCTCAGAGCCCCCTCACAACACTGCTACACCCAGGACTTCCTGACTGAATTCTCATGGGATGCCTCGTGGAGCAGTCACTCCCCACCTCGAGTCAACAGCCAATGCCACAAAAAGCATCAGACACAGCCTGGCAGCTGGGAACCAGTGGGGAAGCCAAAGGATGATGGGTGTCCTCAGGAGACACGAGCTCTGAGTCATCCCAGACAGCCAGGGGGATGCAAAGACCCACTGGACACACCAAAGGGCAGGTGAACCCCCTTCAGACTCACACCATCCTCCAGACACCCCGAAGGGCAGGTGAACACACTGCAGGCTCACACCATCCTCCAGACACCCCAAAGGGCAGGTGAACACACTGCAGGCTCACACCATCCTCCAGACACACTGAAGGGCAGGTGAACACCCTGCAGGCTCACACCATCCTCCAGACACACCAAAGGGCAGGTGAACACACTGCAGGCTCACACCATCCTCCAGACACTGAAGGGCAGGTGAACCCCCTTCAGACTCACACCATCCTCCAGACACACCTGTCCCTTCCTGTAGGAAGGGGTGAGGACACACAACCTGCTTGGATGGCACAGCGAAGTGCCCAGCCACGGTCTCTGTGACACAAAGAGGGTCAGAGGCAGGGTTCTCTGCTTGTGACACATTGCAGGCAGTGCTTGCCTGGCTTTTTATCAAAGCAATCCATTTCACAGTCCAGGGAAAGGGAAAAAAGGCAACAACAGGAGAAAAATCACAAAGATGACCTTCTCCCACACAAAGGTCAGCAGGTGAAGGCACAAGGAACACAAGCCATCTAGCACTTACAATTCCTGGCTCAGGCAGAATAACTGGAAGGGACAGAAGGAACAACAGGGACTTTTGGGCTGGGAAAAAATAAGGTATTGGGTGGAAGACAGGGGGGAAGAAATTAAAATCATACATTAGCCTAGATGGAAGATTCATGCATTGCACAGATCTGAATTTGCCCACAGCCCAGTTTCAGCATTTTCAAAAGTGGAAGCCAGTTCTCAGTGCCCACACCCAGGCAACTGCTGCCCTTCCACCACTGCTGTGTGTGGCCACTTGCCCCAGTGAAGATCCCATCTCAGGCTGTTCAGGGTAACTGTGAAGGATAAAGGGCTTGGGTTTCAAAGCATCTCTACCTGTTGCCCTTCTCCCACACCCAGAAAGAAAAGCCCTTTGAAAAAAAAAGGGTCATGGATATTTTTTTCACTCTTTATTTCCATGCCCTACCCTTCTGTGGGAACTGGCAGACCCTCACCCATCTAGAAACACCAGCTGCAGCCCCCAGGGTGCTGCTTGTTCATTCCTTTATATGGAGTAAGGTTGGATAGTGCAACATACAGTGGGATTTCTGGGTTGGGATTTTTCTGTACCTCCTAATTGGCATTCTTGCCTTCCTGGACAAAGGCAGTACCAGGTCAGCCTCTTGCTGAGAAGACACGTTTGTCAGTGGCTCACCTCTGCTGAAGACCTGGTAATGACTTCCGCACATTCCCGGGCTCCAAAGGTTAGACATAAATCAGTGACTAAATCCCAGAATGCGTTGTTCCTCTAGCTGCTTGCTGGGGAACTGTCCATGTTTGATTCCTGTTGCAGATAGCCCAGAAAGCCAGAATTCATCAATGAGCAGCTGAGCTGCTCAGGAGTCTACTGGGAAAACATTTCCATAGCTCCACAAATGAAAACCGCTTCTCCCGGGCTCTCATTCTGCTCGCTGCACTTTCTACCCCACATGTCAAGCTGTCACAGTTCTCACTTGCCAGCAGCTGCCTGACCCTGCTTGGGCGGTGGTAGGAGTAAAGGAGAAGAAACGTGGAGCCAAGGGTTTAAAGGAGGAGAAATGTTCTTGGCAGACACGGGCAGAGAACACAAGGCAGGCTAGAGAGCTGTGCACCACACCAAGGTCCCGGCTGTGCTCCCTGGACCATCCCAGAGCAAGCAGTAAATTCGTGCCCTGGAGCAGCTCTGACAGACTGCAGGAACCACAGTCACCAGTGTGGAGTGGCTCAGCTTTACCTGGGCGGGCACTGCCACCCCAGCCGTGGCACCCGCAGCTGTGCCAGCTGACATCCCCTGCCTGGGGACATGTCCCAGGGAGGGAGCAGAGCCCTGCAGCCCTGCTGCCTCCAGCCCTGCAGCCCTGCTGCCCCCAGCCCTGCAGCCCTGATTCCCCCAGCCCTGCAGCCCTGCTTCCCCCAGCCCTGCAGCCCTGCTGCCCCCAGCCCTGCAGCCCTGCTTCCCCCAGCCCTGCAGCCCTGCTTCCCCAGCCCTGCAGCCCTGCTTCCCCAGCCCTGCAGCCCTGCTTCCCCAGCCCTGCAGCCCTGCTTCCCCCAGCCCTGCAGCCCTGCTTCCCCAGCCCTGCAGCCCTGCTTCCCCAGCCCTGCAGCCCTGCTGCCCCAGCCCTGCAGCCCTGCTTCCCCCAGCCCTGCAGCCCTGCTTCCCCAGCCCTGCAGCCCTGCTTCCCCAGCCCTGCAGCCCTGCTTCCCCCAGCCCTGCAGCCCTGCTTCCCCAGCCCTGCGTGCAGAGCTCCCGCTCTGTGCTGTGCGTGTGTCCCAGCCCAGCAGCACGGCGAGGAGCCTCAGCTGGAGCCCAGACACATCTGAGCTCAGTAGCAGCATCTGACGACAGATGTGTGTCTTGCAACATCGCTACTGAAGTGTCTTGTCCTTTCGAAGTAGGAATCGCTTTCCTTCACGTAATAGCGCAGGCAAATATAATCCTATTAACAGGGCTATTAAACTAAACAATACTTGGCACGCCATGACCTACAGAAACAATCTACCGGCACCGGCAGCCTGTAAACAACCCCGTCCCCAAGGCAAAATGGGCATTTCCTCTGCCTGAGTGCCCTCCTGGCCAGCACCCTGCCACCCTGCTGCTGCACCGAGCTCTGCGGAACACCCAGTCCTCACTTGTGTGGGAGGGTGCTGAAGTAAAAAGCTGATGTCTGCATAAAAACTGTCTTTACTGGGACAAGTGGGCCCCTTTCCATCCCACTATCGCAGCCTCTAAATCAAATTTATTCCCTAACCCAATTAGCATTCACTCAAGTTTACACCAAGACAAGGCTTGGATCTTTGTTGGCATCTCTGCAATGGCTCTCATCTCTTGGGTTTGGGGCTCTTCTCCTCCTCCACATATCTGAATTCCCAATCCAGCCATGCCTGAATTGAAAGACTGGGCTCACATCTCTTTTCAGTAGGCCTGTCAATTAAAGTTCTGCCTTCTGCTCTGCTCTCTTGACTGAAGCAGTTCTAGTTCTTGCCCCACTCCTCCACAAATGCACCTGGCCCTCCTCTGCCTTGCTTGCAGCTGTGGCAGAGCATGACCGCATTGCCTTGGGAAGAGGTGGATATTGGGATGCACAGGTACTCCATGTGCAGCCCTGGGCACTGGTTCCTACCCTGAAAACAGCTGTCCTATCCATGGTGCTGCAGCAGCAGAAGGGCAAGGAGAAGAGTTCGGGCTGGGGAGCCATTTGTGGTGGCAGCAAGTCTTTCAGCAGCATGAAATGATGTGTTCACTCCACGGGGCACCAAACCGTGATCAGCAAAGGAGGAACCCATGGGAGACCAAACACAGTGCTGATGACCCAATACTGTCTCCTGATTGCTCCTCAGAGCTCCCCACACAACAGGAACACTGCAGATCTGTGTGCTGTGTAGAGCACTTATCTCTGGCCTCCCAGCCCTGCTGGGCTCCCTGGTGGTTCCACAGAGAGCAGACACTCGTGCCTGTCTAAGCACTGCTGGTTCCCTTCCCCTGCAGTGAGCTCAGAACAAGACCAGAGCCATCACCTCCCTCTGCCTCCCTGCCGGCACTTTATCCCTGCCTTTGCAGCTGCAGGCGAGCCCCGAGTGCTGCTGCCCTGGGTGCACATCCTCTCATCTGCCCTTTCCCCACAGTGCGTCCCTCAGCCCTTGCTGAGCAGCTGTTCCCTCTGGGATGAGACCCGCTGCAGATGAAGCCTTGGCACAGATCATCCACCACACGGCTGAGGGATGGTCTCTCATCACCCCAAGCACTTCTGCCAGTTCCAAGGTGAGGAGCAGAGGTGTTTGTCCAAGTGACATCTGTGGCTCCACTCTGTGTTGGAGCTGGGGTTTCCAAAGAGATGCATCATCCTACCATTCTGCTCTGGAAGATCTGCCCCAGCCCCACCAACATATGGAAATTGGATTCCTCTTGAAGCAGAAGAAAGACAACCCAAACCCCACTGGCCACTTTTCAATACCTTTGTTATTGTATATTGCCTTATAAACCTATGCAAACCAGTAATGGCCACAAACCCAAACCCGTTTCCAATGAACAGTGTGAATCCCAAAAGAGTCCCAGTAAGAAAACCTGGACCTGAGAAAATGCCATATTAAGTGGCACAGTGAAAATTGCTCGTTGTGTCTTGACTCTTGCACAGCCCAGGTACTTCATATTTTCTCCCAGCCAATTTGGCTTCCCTTGTTGTTTCATTTTATGGAGAAGATTTTGATCATTGCTGGTTTATATCTCCCTCATCTTCTTTTATGAGGAAAAGGTATTGGAAATTCCCCCTCACACAAAGGGAAGCAGTGACAAATGGATCTCAAAGGATGAACTGATCAGCTGCTTTCTCAAGGCTTTCATCTGCCCAGAGGCTGAGATAAGGCTGAGATGAGCAGCCCTGCACTAAAACACTCCTCAGGATCTGATAGGATGAAGAACTACAAATCTGCCCCTATCAGAGAGTACAATCAAATTACAGGAATTCACTCAGGTAAACAAATAATCCCAAAATGTGTCCAGATATGCACAGGGTGATTCAATCCAACAATAAATAGACCAGACACAGCTCCAGCCACTTAAACTGACCACAGCACCTTTCACTGTCCCGAATTCCCGGAATAACAGACATTCTGCCTTGTTCAAGCAAACAATATTTATTTTATTCTTACGTAAAATTGTATGGGTTCTGCAGATGTAAACACGGGTAAACACTGCCTGCTGTCCCCAGTGCTGCAGTGCACAGCAGAGTCTCAGGGAGAGGAGGGCCACAGGGTCTGGAGTCACCTCCCAGTCCTGCCAGACCTTCCCAAACACCTTTGCTGTGGCCAAGCATCCTGGGTTTTAAACTCCATCAGACCGAGCACCCACTAAAGCCAGTGTCACTTCAGCACATGTCAACACAGCCCAGTTTTCAAAGGTGTTGAGCTACAGTAGCTGTGACCAGCATTCCCAGCCTTCAGCAGCCAGGCCACTTCAATTTACGTAGATAAATATTTTAAAATATTGACAACAAACATTCTGTGTTTAGGCACCAGGAAAGAGAACAAGAGAGTTTTCCAAGCTGAAAGGCTGAGTTAGGCTCTTGGTGACAGCAAACAGGGGACAGAAAGAAGCACAGAACCTTACAAAACCAAGACAGCAAGTGCATGTGCTGGCTTCAAGAGGCTGATTTATTTGTCTTTTAGCAAAAGCATTCAGAAACTCACATCTTTGCCTCCTCACAGATGGTGCTAAGGCAGATTGTCCTGCTGGAACCATTACTGACAGTATCACTGAATCATCTCCATTAATCCCTATGAGGAGGCAGAGGTAATTCTGGAAGGCTGGCGCAGGGCAGAGCCCAGTGGGACTTGTTTTGTACTTTATAATCACTTTTGGAAAGTTGAGTTCCTGCTTTGAGCCTACAAAGCCAAAGATCAGCTCTCACCAAGGTTAGGAACAAACTCTACCCAGGTTTCTGCCAGGAAGATTCGTTGCAACTCAGTTTCACCTTTCAACCAGCATTCTGAGAATTCACTGGGGATGAGGATCTAAGCTCAATCTTTCCACAAGCTCATCACCCCCAGGAGCAGGGAAAAACCATGAGAAAAAGTGCTACTTGCCAGTCACACCACAATTCTTTGCTGCAACAGCAACTGGAGGATGCAAAAAGAACAAGACTGAAGAACCAGTCACCAGGGGAGGTTATGAAATAAAGACCAATAAAGAGTACATCTAATTGCCCCCCAGTGCAGGCCAACCCCACAGGAGAGTGAGTCTTCCAAAGCATCCTCCTGGAGGTTATGCACTTACACACTTGTTCTCTGAGTATGAACTTGGGCAAAGGGTGGGAAACACACTTCAGTCTATGACATGAGTCCCAGGTAAGAAGGGAGAGCCTTTCTGTCCCCTCTCACCACCCTCTGTGAAGCCAAGGGCTGCAGAGCCCCTGCATTGCTCAGCACTGGCAGGCAAAGGGCAGAGGAATGTTTGAACAGCTGATTTTTGAGTGGCACCGGGAATTTGCCAGTTCCTCCCTTTGCCCTGCAGGGTTTGCAGTTCTCTGAAAGCCCTGGGAATGAAGGAATCTATGATGCTCAGAAGTCTTAAGGATTTTGTCTCCTCTGAAGCACTTTATTATAAAAGTTACTTCATTACCCAAAAAAGTGAAACCTCCTAATGAATCTCAGATCCTTCAACTCATTGCAAAGTTCCCCCTCATCAAATGCTGTGTTATGACAATGGGTAAACCAATTGCCAGGGGTAATATTAATAATATATTCTGGAAGAGGACACAGCAGAGTAGGTAAGATTTTGAGAACTGCATCCACTGGGAGCACAATTGTCAAGTCTTTTATCTACCTGAGGTCTGTTCACACACCAGTTCATCACCTGTGCAGGTCTCAGAGCTGCACACACCCCAAAGCATCACAGGAACAAGTGATGGACTCTCCTGGACTTCTTCTGACTACAGCCAAGATGACTCCAGAACCTGGACTTAAGGAAAAGCTTTAAATCAGTCAGTCACTGGGCTGGAGATACACCTGCTGGAAAGAGCTTGGAGAAACAGCAATAATTTCTGGGGAGAGCTGTATTATTACCAGGTTTATTCTGGGAATATCTAAGAGCTCTGATTTCAAGTGGGGCTGTGCAGATCCAGTGTGTTTACAGCACACACAGATAAGGCAGGTAAAAGAAGGACTTTTAGATTGGAAAATCCTCCCTGTGAGGTTGGGGAGGCCCTGGCACAGGCTGCCCAGAGAAGCTGTGGATGCCCCATCCCTGGAAGTGTCCAAGGCTGGGTTGGATGGGGCTGGGAGCAGCCTGGGACAGTGGAAGGTGTCCCTGCCCATGGCAGGGTGTGGAATGAGATGAGCTCCAAAGCCCATTGCAATCCAAACCCCTCTGGGACTCTGTGAAGAGCTCAGCTGTGTCCTGGAGGGCAGGAAGGGAAGCAGGGGGTGCTGGCCTGACAGTGAGAGGGCTCTGCAGACCTGCTGGGAGCTGTGTCCACATCCCACACTCAGAGCACACAGGGCACCGGGTGGTGAAGGCAGACAGAGTCCAAGGGCAGTCAAAGGAAGAATTAGAAAATGTGGCTGAGAGGGGCTAAGTTTAGCACAGGACAGAAGAACAATCTGTTTTCAATCCTCATCAGCTACAGACCCAACATGGGACTTTTTGCAAATCATCTCAAGCTTGACTTATGGTGCTGCCAGCACCTTCTCTCTGTAGGGCAGCCCACAAACACCAAAAAGAAGCCCAACCACCACAGAGAAGGAATTACTAACAAACAGGAGAGCCACTCTGAGAGCAGCCAGCCACTCAAACTCTGATTAACACGCAGCAGCAGCGCTGGATGGATGCTCACACCAGGAGCCCCAGGACGTTTTCAGCCTCAGCTCAATGCCAAAAGCACATTACCCAGGCAACTGGGGTATGACCAAAGCCTTTCTCTAGCAGAAATTCATGTTCCCCAGCTAAATATGGGTTGAGCTGGCAATGCTGGCTGCAGTGGTTCTGCAGGCTGGTTTCTCTAGAGCCTGACAGGACCTGGGTGCCTGTTCCAAACGCTCTTGTTCGTGTTGTGAGCTGCAGGTGTGACTGTCACAGGTCTGGGGTACGTAGGGGTGGGTTGGTTGTCTAAGGGTTGCTTGAAATTGCTTCCCTGCACCCGTGTCACTTCCCCAGGCACACGGAGGGGAGGGAGTGTGAGTGACACGGGGTGAGGAGTGGCTGCAGGCAGTTTGGTGAGCAGACCTCTCCCAGAACCCTCCCTCCATCTCTCTCTCAGCTGTTTCAATAACTGAGAGTGAAACCCCAGCCCACCAAAGCAGGGCGCAGCTGAAGTGGCAGAGGAATTGCTGAACACCACAAAGGGCCCAAGGGATTTGCACAGACACAAGGTGGGCAGGCTGCACGGCCCAGACAGGAACATGGGTTACACGCAGTGAACAGATCCTGAGAACAGCCCCTTTCTGAGGACCTTCCTTGTGCCAGTGAGGACTTCCTACAGCCACAAGGTCCCATCTGTCCTCCCATCGGGTTTGGAAACTCCCACTCAGTTCGGCAGACAACCAGGAGAGCATTCCCTCCCCTTCTGCAGGGAATTATAACACAGCTGTCCTCTCTCACCTGGGCTGCCAAACCCTCCTGCTCCTGTGTCTTCTCCAGCCAGATGACCTTCACTCAATGCAGAGTACAAGGCCAGGCCCAAGTTCACTCAGACTTGTCTCATTTTCCTTTCCAGTATTTGCATGGCCAAATCCTCTGAAACACTTTGCACAGCCAGAGCTGAGCCACCCCAAACCCTCAGTGCATGCTGACCCTCTAGGCTTGAGAGCAAAGCTGTGTCTGGGGCTTGTGAAACCTGTTCTGCACCAGGCGAGGTGAGAGATGGAGAGCTGACACAGGGCTCTGTCTTAAGCTCAATAAGAAAACCCCAACAGTAAATCCCTTAATTAAACAGCTGCTTTAATAACATAGAATTAAAGAGAAATATTGATAGTGAGTAAATCTGACATCCCTTCAGGTGTTGGAAGCCCTGCATTTTTGCATCATCCAACAGAGCCCAGGTGGATGTTCCTACAAGGCTGCACAGATCCTGTCCCTGGAGGAAAACTCCTTTTTACTCATCTGAGCTACATTTTCTCACAAGAAAACCACTCACCACGAGTATTGCCAAACAGAAGGGATGTTCACTGCCACACAGGCAGTGTGATCACAGTTGAGCACATGGGAGCTGCCCAGGGGCTCCTGCGGTACCAGGAGCTGCCTGTGCCTGTCCTGCAGCCATGGGATGTGTGAGGTACAGCCCAGCCTGGGGCCATGCTGGCCACCCCACACAGCCCAGCCTGGGGCCGTGCTGGCCACCCCACACAGCCCAGCCTGGGGCCGTGCTGGCCACCCCACACAGCCCAGCCTGGGGCCGTGCTGGCCACCCCACACAGCCCAGCCTGGGGCCGTGCTGGCCACCCCACACAGCCCAGCACGGGGCCGTGCTGGCCACCCCACACAGCCCAGCCTGGGGCCGTGCTGGCCACCCCACACTGCCCAGCACGGGGCCGTGCTGGCCACCCCACATAGCCCAGCCTGGGGCCGTGCTGGCCACCCCACACAGCCCAGCACGGGGCCGTGCTGGCCACCCCACATAGCCCAGCCTGGGGCCGTGCTGGCCACCACACACTGCCCAGCCTGGGGCCGTGCTGGCCACCCCACACAGCCCAGCCTGGGTCACTCTGTCATGGATCACTGGCTCTCCACGCACCGTGGCTCCCGATCAGGATCACTGCATTCACCCCCTGATCCACATGTGGTTTTCCTGTCCAAAGGAATGATAAGTTACAGATTATGTTAATAACATACAGGTTTCCCAAGCTCTAAGGACAAGGCGCAGCAGAGCATACATGCCACATTCAAAATCACTGATTCCTCTGAGACAATGCCTTGTGCAGTGCTCACAAAACCCAAACATAGCCAGCCGTGTGCAGCTGGGTTCGGGACCTTTCTGAGCTCATTTTATGAGGACCGTGCTGCAATTTACACGTTCTTTTGGAATTTCGTTTGTCTTTGGTTGAGTTTTCCATCTGCCTAAACATGCCCAGCGGGATGTGAGGATGCCCACACAATCCTTGCAGCGTTACACCTGAGTGACAATCCCCAGGGTCTGCTCAGACACCTCCCATCCTGCTCCCACTTGGCTGGCAGTGGACGATGGACCATTGCCTCTGTTCCAGGTTTGTGTGGGCAGGGGTGACCAGGGGCAAGAGCTCAGAGCACCAAGCCCTGCTCCAGTCCAGTGGGCATCGCTCCTCCAGCTCCCCCTGGCACAGCCCAGCCCTGCAGAGCTCAGCTGGATCATTCCAGCTGCATGAACAAGGGCATCTGGATTAATATCGAGAAGAAATCCTTCCCTGTGAGGGTGAAGAGGTTCTGGCACAGGTTGGCCAGAAGAGCTGTGGCTACCCCATCCCTGGAAATGTTCAGGGCCAGTCGGGACCAGTGGAAGGTTTCTCTGCCCATGGCAGGGGGATTGCAATGAGATGAGCTTTAAGGTCCCTCCCAGCCCAACCAGCCTGTGATTATATGACTCCATGATTCTATGGTTCTATCTCTCTTCCACTGTCCAAAGCAGACATCCTTTCTGAGGGTATTTGCTTTACTCAACAGTGCTGTTTCAGTGAGAAAGAAGGATGCATGGAGTCACATACCCAGGTTTTGATTTCATTTGTCCAGGCCTAGCAGTGACAAGAGCAGTGTCACAGTCCAGGATGCCCAGAGGAGCTGCTGGGCAGCCTCTCCTCACTGGGAGCTGTCTCCCCAAACCAGGACACCACAGTTGCACCACTCTGGCTCAGAAGTCTTAACAAAGCCTTTTTCTCGTGGAGGAAGCCAATGTCAGCCTCAGACTTGGACTCTTTTGAGTTCTAACAAACCTGGGTCCTAAGAACACGTAAGCTGAGAGGTTTTTCCAGTGGAAGGACAAAAACCAGTTGTATGGGTTGCATACTTGAACGGCTCACAAAGGAGTGACAGCATCAAAGCCCTGCTATGTTTTAACACCAGTACTTGATAAGGAAGAAAAATACCGATTTTTAACTGATCATTCAAATATATCTGAGTCATCCCCTCCTTTGCATAAAAGTCCCTCCTAATCCTGACATCCGGGACAGAGCTCTCTGATTCACCCACATCCCCTCTGCACTCCAGGCTCTCCAAGTGCTGCCATCCCTTTGCTCCAGCCCTGCTGAGGGGGCCAAGCCACCCTTTGTTCACATTTCACCTCCTTGCAAGAATCCACACAGAAGCAAAGCTGAGCTGCTCCACAGCAGAAGGCAGAAATCACCTTGGGTGACCTGGTTTGGGATCAGCCAGTGAGACACAGCTGTTTTCACTTCCTGTGCATCCTGAGGCACACAGGACAGAGATTTCTCTCTGTCACTCTCAGCTGTGGAACACAACCAACGCTCAGTGTGTGGAAGCCTTGGTGATCACCTCAGCCCCTGCACCTTCACACCAGAGTGAGCCATGCAAAGGACACACACAGGCACAAACACATCAGGGACTGGGGCTCAGATCAGCCTCCCTTGAATCAGTGGGACTTCCTAGAACATCTACTTTGTATTGGAGCTGGCCCCTTTGCTTTCATTGACAGAAGGCTGATAGCCCTCTGGTCACACCTTGCCTGGAAAATGTGCAATGGGGAAAGCACAGAGGATTTTCTGCTGCCTTTTTAGGCAACTAAAGCAACTGGAAGCAAGAGGCAGCCGGCAGCGGTGAGCACACGAGCATCTGAGAACCATTTGAACCAAAATCGCAAGCAGAGTCTGTGATGTTATCCCCCTGTTCCAGCCAAACAGAGATTCTAAAGGCTTCTGAGCACAATGAACACGGAGGCACCACAGGCCCCAGACCACACCATCCCAGAGACCACGGGCTTGTAGCACAGTATTAGAGGATGGGGCTTGGCAGACAGACACATTTTGGAGTTGATGTGGTTTCCTTGGTGCCACCAGCAGAAAAAGCAGCAGGTTCAAAACCAGCACAGGGCACTGTGGCTGCTGTAGGTTTGCCATGGAGGCAGCAGCTACAGAAAAAGCCCATCTCCCCCAGGCAGGGTAGCAAAGCAAGCAGGCCTCCCCCACACCCAAGGGTGGCACAATCACAGATTCTGCCATCACACAGTGGGGAAGGTTGCAAGGGACCACAGGGGACCACAGGGTCCAACCTCCCTGCTCCAGCAGGGTTTCAAGCAATGGCCTTCAGGCCAGAAAGCTCCTCAGCTCCAAACCTCTCTGCTGCCTTGGGTGGATGCCCTTGCTGCATCCAGGGATGTGCCGTGGATTCCTGCTGGGACCACCTCTGCTGGAGAAGGGGAATGCCCCCACCTGGGCACGGAGCCCAGGGCTGCAGCCATCCCTCACTCCTTGCCAGACTGAGCTGTTGTGACTGACAGCTGTTGATGCCCAGTCCATCCCTGGGAGCCAGTCCAGCCATGAAAGGCAAGGACCTGCTCACTGGGAGTCACCGTGGGGCAGAGCAGCACCAGCTGCCCCACCAGTGGAGCTGCTCACGAGTGCAAGCTGAAGGCACTGTGTGATTTACACTGACAGACCTCTGCTCAGGCACAGACTCAGGAAACAAGCCAGGTACAGGGGACAAACACCATCAGAGACCATTTCCCCTCTTTGGTTACAACCATTCCAAACAGCTGTACTGTTATGGAGATGCTGAGCCAGCTGAGAGAAGCTTCCAGGCTCTTTGTGGGTACTCAGATACTGTACAGGTAAAGTCTTCATTGCACACAGCCGGGGCACCACATGGATCTGGTGCCATTTAGTGCAGAGCCTTTCCAGAGGTGCACAGGGCCATACAGGGCTGATGTGCTGCTGGAGTCCTGCCCAGGGCTGCCTTACAAGGCCCACCCTGACATGCAGCACCAGCCCAGCTGCCCTCCCCAGCCCCTGGTGCTGCCCTGCACCCCGTGCCCTGTGCCAGGCTCCCTCCCCGTGCAGCCAGCACAGCTGTGTGTGTTTAGCTCACCCAGAGCGGCACTGGGGGTGGAACAGTGACCTTTCCCATGAAACCGAATGGGAAACGAAATTCCCTCTTTCAAAACTTTGTCATGTCTCAACTAGCTGCTCTGCAAGTAATTTTTTACAAAAGGAGGAGGGAGCTGTCAGCTGAGACCTGTCAGTGACCGAGAGCACAAATCACCCCACGCCATGGAGACAAAAGCACTTGGCACAGCGAGCGCCAGCCCCGCTGCCGCCGTGCCAGGCTGCCCGGGCCGGGAGGAGCTGGCAGCCAGCGTGACAGCGCCAGGGGAGGGCTAGGAAATCAAAGAAGGGCCATTTCCACGAAGAGCAACACTCCCGTGCCTCGGAGCAAGCAGGAGCTTGTGCCTGGAAGCGCATGTCCCGTCCAGCCTGCGAGCAGAGCGCGCCTGGGGCTCCCACGCACTCCAGCACAGTCCAAGGGATGGGTGAGCATCAGCGCCTGCCCTGGAGGAGAGGCCTCCCAAAAGCTGCACCTCGGGGAGGTCTGGCTCTTCGCCCCTCTGGCCAAAGCAGTGAGGCTAAAAAAACCTCTTTGTCTCCATCAGCAAGGACCCCCGTGCACAGAATTTGTAACCTTGGAGCAGCAAAGCTGAGTGCTCATAAATGTGAGCAGCACTGTTAGGAGACACTGGAAGACAGAAAAAACCTCTGGCACACAAGATTTAAAAACAAGGGAGAAGAGAATATTACCTGCATAGGAGAGGTCTGTGAGGGGATTTCCCATAACATCATGCTCAGCCTCTTGTTTCAAAAGCATGTGTTGAACAGGGTAAGAAACGTTTCTCTGCAGTGAGATAAATCCATGCTGAGAAAAATCACCACCCACAGCTTCAGCTGAGCTCTGGGCTGCTGCTCGTGGCATGCTGACACTTCCATATCTTGGAGAGATCTGTCACTTCAAAGTCACACTGACACATGAGGAGTGAAAGGCGGGAACAGCCTCACGTTTGCACACTGCAGCTAAATAAAGCAAGTTGCCAGGATACATTTTCTGCTCTCCAAAGACTCTGCTGAACATGGTCCAGGTGTGCAGAGGCATTAGGCACAATCATTAGCACTGTGATGCATCCATTGGTCATTGACACGCTGAGACCTCCCTTTCCTCTGCCAGGTTCCCGCTGGATTTTGTCCCACTACTTCCACCCCAGTCACTTCCACACAGATCAGAGAAACAAGATCCCATCCTAGCCCTCAAATGGCTTAGGACTGGATTTTCCCAATCATCCAATAAAAATACCTCAATGCCTTCCTGTGTGCTTATCCATTATGATGCTTCTGCTGAAGTTTGGGAGTCCGGTACTAGGCTTTTTGAGGTTGGTGGCACAAAATTCTGTTATGGTAAGGAGAGAACTTGCCCTTTTAGCTTAGACTTTTCCCTGTTTTGCACTAAGTACTTGTTTGTAGTTTTTCCCTTTTTTTAATATCCTCTTTTGGGAGAGATTTATGAGCTAAAGGAATTCATACAGCATTAGAGATCCTCTTTAACAGGTGCCTTAAAAAGCCTTTTCAGTGCTGACTGGAGGCACCAGCAAATCCTTCTCCTTCAGGTCAGTAGCTGTAGGGACGAGGTCCTGTTCCTGCAGTGGGCATGGCAGGATGATATCTCATGGCACTGTAACCTGGGGGTTCATGCAATGCCCCATACAGGGCAGTTCTGCATCAGATCTCAGCTCTCCTTGCTACAACAGCATCCTTAAAATCCCAAAACCCACCCTCAGCACCTGAGCTGAGGTGCCAGAGCCCCAAGGTATGGGTCTGCTCTGAAGAAAGCCATGGTTACACATTTAGACTCCTTGGAGGTGTTCCAGACCAGATTGGGAACCTCCAGCAAGGGATTTGGGGAGCAAAGTTTCCAGCTGGTGGCCTGAAAGGGAGATTTGATGAAAACAACACAGGCCTTGGTGCTTGCAAAAACTAAGCAAAGAGATTATCCAAGGCTTGGATAGTTAAATGTGAACAATCTAAAATTTTAAATCTGGAAAAAAATATTTTGAATTATCAAATGGGAAACAAGTTAAACATCTCCTCAAAAGCTTGGCTCTCATCCAGTACACAACTCACTGTGGAAAGTTTCTCCCCCTCCTCCTAGAAGGCTCCTTCCCAGGCCCCTTCTCCACCGAGGACTTTGATTTCTCTTCACACTGTGCAGTCAAGCTCTAAGCTTGCCCCCTTCAGTTCACTCCATTTACTGCCCAGAAACCCGAGAAAAGTGCAGTCACATCCCTTTCTACACATCATGATCTTCCCTCTGTGCCAGGCAATGTACTCCAGAATCTCTTCTGGCACCTCTCCTGTCTTTTCTGCTCGTGCCTTCCCCTTCTAAGGGCCCCCAGAGGTCACCCACAGGGGTGTCTAACAGGGCAGTCCCATTCAGAGCAGCAGCCTGTGGTCCCACCACCCACTTCAGCTCTTCACAGCCTCCCCACATGGTCCCTGTGCTGCAGGGTGGGGATCTGGGGTGTCACCAGCCCGTATGGGTCAGGACATCCTGCGTGATCCCACCCAGCCAGAAACCTGGGCAGGTGCCTTCCTGCCAGCTTTTCCCTCCTGAGCTGGTGTAGGAAGCCAAGGAGTGCTGTTCTCTTCCCTCTGACATCCCACAGGGGAGAACTCCCCAAGTGGATCAGACACCTTTTATGAATAAAAAAATCATTGCTCAGTGGTGAACATCCTCCTCCATTTCTGGGGGTTTGCATGGGCTCCTATTTAACACCTGAACTGGACTAAGGAAAAACAATCAGGAGATTTTCCAGCCTGTCCAGTGGTGTGGTATTTACTGCAGGGTGTGAAGGCAAAGGCTGCGTGTGCCAAACCAGGGTCTGCTGTCAGGGATGAGCTTTCCCCAGAGCTGACACACCCTCATCCATTCTCATCTCCTGGTTCCTGACCCCAGCTCAGCCAAAAACCTGCACCCAGTCCATGGAATTACTCACCAATGCAGAAGGAGCTTACAGAGAGCATTCTGGAGAGGACCAAGGGAGAGCAGAGAGACAGAAGGTGCTGCAGCTGTGCCACCACTGCCCAGCAAAGCCAGTAACAACTCTCTACCTAATGAGGAAACTTTCTTGAGGACCAGTTGCAGTGCCCATGCCAGATGAGACCTTCCCGAAGCAAGCCAGCCTCCACTGGCCCCAGTGCTCATTAACAGTTTCTTCTAGGACAGATTTCTGCGTGACTTTCTTCCCACACCCACCATCCACGGAACACAACAAAGTCAACAGAGCCACTGAAAGAGGGACCTGTGCCCAACCCTACAGAACAGTTTATCACTCTCTCAGCTGCTGGTGGACCCACCGCAGCCCCGTGCAGCCATCTGGGAGGTCTCAGAGTCCCAGAATGGTTTGGATTGGAGGAGACCTTAAAACTCATCCAGTCCCGCCCCCTGTCATGGGCAGGGACACCTCCACTGTCCCAGGATGCTCCAAGCCCCATCCAGCCTGGCCTGGGACCAGGGGCAGCCACAGCTTCTCTGGGCAGCCTGTGCCAGGGCCTCCTCACCCTCACAGGGAAGAATTTCCTCCCAATCTCTAATGCAAAGCAGCCCTCTGTCGTTGTCAAGCCATTCCCCCTTGTCCTGTCACTCCAAGCCCTTGTGAAAGGTTTCTCTCCCAGGAGACCTGCAGACATGGGGAGAGGGATGCTGAGGCCAGGAACAGAGACAATGCCACCAAGATGTTGGATTGGACAGACATATTGATGTGCTGACAACCCTGTCAGCCCAGAAGTGCAACAAACTGAGATTGTCCACTGTGCCACTGCTCAGGACAGCTCCCAGCTGGGTGGTTTGTCTCAGGACTGGCCTCTGCAGAGTCCCCACATGCTCCATTACCCTCTCCAGCCAAGCTGGTGGCTGGGGAATGGGTTTCCAGACCTGCATCCTGACACCTACAAAACAACTCTGTACAAACTACACCTGGCTGCCGAGAGCCTTCGCAGGGCTGCCAGACAGGTAACAGCCCCTCCTCGATCCTGAGGGACCTGCAGTCCCCAGAGCAGACCATCTCCTCCCCCAAGGTGTTTCTGCTTCTTTCTGGTTCCATTCTCAACGGGAGCACCTCTTCTGCAGCTGCATCTTCTGTCCCATTCAGGGAGCGCTTTCCAGAGCCAGGTTTGTGCAGAATGGGGCTGTTTGGTGTCATCTCCCCTGGTGGAACTTCTGCCTGGGACAGTGGGACTGTTCAAATCCACTTGATCTCTTCCACCAGGAAACCTCTGATTATAAAGTACTTTACGCTAATTGCATACAAGCGAGTTATTAAAAAAAAAAATAAAAAAAAAGGCAAAATGTTCTCTATAACACAATCCAGTGTTTTCTACTTTTATAATGTATTTGATGACACCCCCTGGGGAAAACACTCCTGCATGAACAAGTAACGACGCAAGAGGAAAGCATAAGTAGGGCAATCTGAGTATAGATGATAATTACCAGCGCATAAAAATATATCATAAGATACGCTTAAATAACTTCACATGAGGCAGCAGTTCTGGTCTAGCAATTCCTTTGCCATGACATAATTTTTGTGCTCATAGGCCAACTGAGTGTAGCTAAAAATCTCAGGACCTCATGACCAAGGAGTCAATGGGGAAGGGTTTGTGTCTTCTCTGCTGTCACGCTGTCATTCCATGTAATTTGGCCCTGGGAAGCTGGGCTAGTTTTCCCTGTGCTGCTCCTTCCTGGCTAGCCAGGCCTCAGTGGCCCATGCCATACTGAATTCCAGATCACCAGATATTCTCTCTTCACAGCTGACCCCTGCTTTGCCTTGAAATAAGAGCTTGGTCAAGGCCTGCTTGTGTGGGACACAACGTCTTCTTTTGCTCTGAGCAAAAGACTCCTGGGCTGAGCTAAAGCAGAAATCATTTATCCAGCCCTCAGGAGTACAGATTCCCACTACTGTAATGGCCTGAGTGCTTCTGGAACCCCTTGTGCCCTTTGGAGTGGCCTGAAGGGACACATCCTGCAGTAAAACTTGTCACTGTCTCCTTTGCACTGTAGCTCATGTGGTACCCAGTGGGCAGACACAGCATCTGAGGCAACAGACAGAGCCCTGAGACATCTCCCAGCTCGGCAGGACATGCACAGGGCTTTCTTTGTATCTCTGAGGATGAACTGAGACTCATCTTCTGCACAGGAGTCTGCAGAATGCCCAGGGTGCCATGGGAAGAGGCAGCCTGAGCGCTGTGGTCTGCCAGCAGCGGCCCCAGGAGATGCCACCACGGGCTCAGGAGGTCCTGGGCAGCAGACAAGGCTGAAGAGGCATTGCAAGAAGATGTTGGCTGGGCATGTGAATGTTGCAGGAGGCCCAAGAAGCAGGCAGGAGCCTGAGCTCTCCTGGAGGCAGCAGATAGGTGTTCTCCTCTGAGCTGCTGCACTGGGGTATGGGGAGAGGCCAGGAGCAGGAGACAGGCCTGGAAACAGGGACTAAGGACAGTCAAAGTGTTTTTCTCCATTGTAGTGCATGTGTCCTGCTCAAGGATGGGCTGGTAGGGGTGAAACACTGGTGTCACCCTACGTGCCTGAGCACCAGGGCCATGTCCCTCCACCCAAAGCACATATAAAGAACTTCTTCAGGCCTCTGGCTCTGGTGTCTAATTCAATGGCTGAGCTGTGCTTTAGCTTGAGGTAAATCCAGGTTTCCTTGCAGAGGGACTATAAAGTGCTTAATGCAGGCCCTGCCATTTTCTGTTGAGACAACCAGATCCTCCTTTGTTCCACACAGTTAAGGCTCTTCCCTAATGAGAGACACAGGAACCAAACCCCTTCCTCACATCCTCACACCCACAGTGGAGGTCCCTGACCCTGCTGGGGAGGAGGAGCTCGTGGGAAGGGACTAAACACTGAGAGCAGCTTGGCAACCAGCTGGAGACATCTCACCCTGTTCTACCAGCTGGGGAGGGGATGTGTAGCAAACAAAAAAGAAACCAGACCTTGAGTGCTTCAAACAATTCAGGTTTGAGCTGTTCACCTCCTGGAATAAACAGCAACAGTGAAGTGTCAGTCCTGGGAGAAAAGGATGAAGCCCCTACCCACCTCACCCGCTCCAGTGAGCCCCTTGTTGGGCTCAAACCAGTCTGGATCTCTGACAGCTCTGTCCAAATATTCTGTTGCCCACAGCCAGTCTGAAAAACATTTTCTACCAGAGTCCCTGTGACACTGTTATCTGCCTTCTGTGCATAACATACACAGCAGAAATAGTGGTGGTTTAATCTGTACTTTCCACTCCTATTGTTCTCTAATGATCTGGTGCAATTATCCCAACTGAACTCTTCTGGCAGAGCACAGAGTCGTTTCTGAACTGGCTCTGTCTGTTCCCAGTGGGCTCCTGCCCCTGTTTGGGGCATTTTCTCCTGGTGGGGTGTCCTAGGAGCCACTGATTCTCTCAACTGAGCACATCCAGCAGCTCTGGGCTGAGATGGGAACCACCACTGCTGCCTTGGCAGTGAGGGGAGAACTTTCCCAAGCATTCCTAGAGCTTCACACCCTGAGATGGAGAGACACAAGAATGCCATCTTCCTTGACAGCAGATAGAAGGGAGAACAATGAAAATCCTTTCCAGGTGCCCTACCACAGACAAGCACAGTCCCGTTCAGCCAGGAAGCTGCACTGGTGACCTGTTAGCCTTGGTGGGGTTCTGTGTCTTTGTTTGGGTTTTAGTAAATTACCTTGCCAGTCTCCAGATTGGTTTGTTTTGGGTTGTTTTGCCTGCCAGTAAGCCAGGGGGGAAAAAAACCAAGCCCAAATAACAAAACCTTATCAAAAATATGATCTTTCTCCCCTGGTTTCCTTCTCTAAAGCTGCTGAAATGAGGGGGACCAACAGCAACCACCACACTGGTCCCAGTGCCTGGTTTGGAGATGAGAAGTGAAGCTACATTCCCTGGGAGCACACAGGTAAATGAACTGCCTGAGCAGGGGGCTGCTCAGCACCTCAGAGCCAAGAGGTCAGAAGGAGGTTGATCCTTCATTTTCTATTCTGGCACAACTCCTGGTGTTATCCACAGGCACATGGTGAATTAGGGCCCAGAGAGGATTCTACAACTGCTCACTGAATTTCAGATTCCTCACGTTGCAGCAGCCTTGGTGCACCTCCTGCACCCCAGTGATGGAGATCCCCATACCCCTGGGGCCCCCATCCCACTCTCAGGCTGGAAGGACACAACTCCACAGGTCTCTGCTCCCAGCCCTGAGGCAGCGTGGGCAGCACAGGGTGAAACACCAGCACGTTCATTTCTGGGCTGCCATTCACCCTGACAGCACAGCCAGAGCTGCCATGTGAGCCCCCAGGCTGGGGCACTGATGGGGGGCACTAAGCACACTGCAATGTTTGCAGAGATGGGGAGGGGATTAAAGCCCCGTGTGAGCAGCACTAACCCCAGCCAGAGGAGCAGGGCACAGACTGTGTGTCACAGTACCCAGTGTGCAGGCTGGGATATTAAAGGCAGATTAGGATAATTTCACGTGCCAGACACCAGGAGAGCCCTTGCAGTCCAAACATGCTTGAACTTGCTGATAAACCTGTTGCCTTCAGTGGATAACCTCCAAAGCAGGCAAAAAAGCTGGAGCCACAAAGCAAATGCCAGGCCTGATAACAGGCATTTAATATTTATTAGTGAGGGGTTATGAGCCCCTCTCTCTCCACTTGTAGCTTCACTAAGAGCATCAGCCCTTCTGCTATCCCACCAGGAGAGAGGCCTTTCCCTGCTCAAATGGTTTGTGTCAGGCTGACACCAGACGCCTCCGTGTCTCACGGGAGGGAGCAGTTTTATGGCCAACTGCCAGAATTAGTTTATAACCTGTGGCTGGTACCAGCCATCCCTCGGTCTGGCGGAGGGGAAGGTGCCCTGGTCTCAGCTCTATGGTTAAGGATGTCAGGAGAGCTGCATTATCACTCACACTGCCTCGGAGGAGCTCAGGGTATCGTGTTAACCCCTCCAGCTCACACTGCAGAGAGCATCAGCCCTGCAGTGTGCAGGGAGGAGCTCTGGAGATGCTGGGAAGGGCCTGTTCCATCACTGTCCCAGCCTGGAGTTACAGCCCAGTGGTCTCTTTTCATCCTGGAATCTCCACTGCAGCTTCATCCTTCCCCCTGCCCTGGGCAGTGTTTCTCTAGACTTCCATGGCTTGTGGTTGAACACAAGCCGCATCTCCAACAGCCTTAAGAGCCAAACAGAAATTCACCACTTACACCTCCACTGAAATACCAGTCCTCTTTTACACATTTATTGCCATTATTAGATGATCTCATACCCAGGACCTTAGTGATGTATGCAGCCAAAGTGGCACTGAAGGTAACTGGGTCCCTTAGAGGGAGAGCAACCAATAAAAGGGCAGAAATTCTCTTTATGTGGAGTCAGATCAGGGTCAGATTCACCAACCTGGAGTCTTTGGATATGAGGGATGGCATTCCTAGTGCTTAGCACCTTCACAGGACAGGACATCACACAGAAGCAAAGTGATGGACAGAAAACTGCACAAAGGGTTCAGAAGCTTTCAGTCAAGGAAAGGAAAAGGGCAGGGGCAAACTGGTCTAATGGAATAAGAGAAAATCTATTGGATCGAGCCATCCTAGCGAGCTAAATTGGCATATTTTAAATTTGCTTGGCATCCTAGAAGGAGAATGTATTAAGTGCTCATGAAATCAGAGGAAACTCAAAGGAAGGAGACAAGTTCTGCTTCAAGGGATGAATTACTTCAAAGCAAGGGAATCCTTCTGGCAGAAGCAAGGCAGAGGCACAAAGATGGACATCCCTGGGACAAACAGCTCCATCTCCTGTGAGTCATTGGCTATGGTGACACAAATTGGACTTCTAAATCCCGTTGCTGGCACACAAGAACTGCACACAGAAGCATCCTGGTAGCACAAGGGTCCCCACCAATATTCCAGGCTCCAGTGTATCCAAGATGCAAATTCTGAGATGCCCTGTAATCCCCACCCTCTGGGATACTGCTCTGGATATCCTCTCATGGTGTATCCCAGCCTGGCCCAGCAGGATTTCAAAGAAAAAGTACTGACAGGAAAAAGAGAAGGATTTTTATTATCTCACACACCATGGAGCAGCCTTTCTGCTCCACTAACAGCAGCACAGCAGTTCCTGTCTTTGCTGATCCCACCGAGCTGAACATCCCCTCACTCCAGCCACATATCCACGACACTGGATTGGAAACAGGAGCACCAATGCAAGGGAAGCACCCCTGCTGTCCTTGGAGGGATTTCTTGGATGGAGGGTTCACCACAGCCCTCCAGGGCCCACGACTGTGCCACACCATCCACACATCCTCATGTCAAGGGTCCTGCAGTCCCCAGCTCGGCTAGAGGGACCTGGAGCAGCTTTCGGTGCCACAAGCCGGGTGTCAGCATCCTCCTGAGCACTGAGCAGAGGCACACAAGGAGCCCAAACATCCTGCAGGTCACCTGGTCAGCACAGTGGAAGGAGCATGGTTTGGTGGGGTGCCAGCTCTACAGCAGCCACTGCATTCCACACAGTAAACCAGGAAGGGGAGGACTTTCAAGTATTCCTCAAATAAAGGACAGTAGGAATAAAATAAAATAAAATAAAATAAAATAAAATAAAATAAAATAAAATAAAATAAAATAAAATAAAATAAAATAAAAATATAAAAATATAAAAATATATAAAATATATAAAATATAAAATATAAAATATAAAATATAAAATATAAAATATAAAATATATTAATAAGAAATAAATTATAAAATATGAAATGTGAAATAAAATAAAATAAAATAAAAATATAAAAAATAAAAATAAAAATAAAAATAAAACAAAATATAAAATATAAAATATAAAATAAAAAATAAAAAATAAATTAATAAGATATAAAATATAAAATATGAAATATGAAATGTAAAATAAAATAAAATAAAAAATAAAATAAAATAAAATAAAATAAAATAAAATAAAATAAAATAAAATAAAATAAAATAAAATAAAATAAAATAAAATAAAATAAAATAAAATAAAATAAAATAAAATAAAATAAAATAAAATAAAATAAAATAAAATAAAATAAAATAATTGATGAGTTTTCTTGCTAAAAAAACAGCCTGGGAATTTTGCACACATGGCTGTAGCAGTAGTACAACAGGTCCAGACAACAGGAAAAGGCTGATGGAGGAGTCCCACATGCCACAGAAGGAGCAGAAGGAACTTTGCATCACTTTGCCAAATGCCCTGGAGATGCCAGCTAAAAATAAACAGGAGAGCTTTATTAATGATCAGAATTATGATTTACTAGGGGCAACAGATTGTCTGGGAGAACTCAAACTGCACCCAGAAAAGTATCAGCCTGTTCTGGAAGAGGAAGGGATGCTGTTTGTGAGGACACAGGCATGGGCTGCAGACCTACAGAGAGCCCCAGCAGGGCAAAGAAGCAGCTCTGGGGACAAGAGGACAATCTGGACCACGCTGAGGAGGATCTGCTGGGACAGGGACACTGCAGAGCCACGCTCAGCAGCGACTCAGTGAGGAGGGCTGGGCAGAAGACAAACGTGAAAGGCAACACGGGTGACTGAGCCTGGGGAGCCTTCAGAGGGGCACCAGGAAAGTTAAAATGCTGATTTCAGAGGGCAAACAGCCACAAGCCCTGAGCTTTGTTATGAATGTCTTGGAAGGCTGGACTACAGGAACAGATCTGCTAGCTTGGTGAGGAGCAGCCCTTGAACAAAGTCTCTGGCTGCCAGGGCAAGGCAGGAGGAGAAGGAAGGGACCAAAAAGCTGAACCGTGAGATCCTTGTGGAGTGCAGAAAGGAGAATCAACCTCGGGCTGGATTACAACCACCAACAGCTAAAAGCAATCTCACCAGCACAAGAAGATAAAACTGAAAGGGCAAGACACTGAGCTCTGCAGGAACAGTGAGGGTGGAAAACTGCTCTTAGTCCATCAATCGAGAGAGAGAGATGACACATCCACCTCTCAGGGCTGGAGAGCTCAGACCAGCTGCCCTGGATACATGAAGAAGGTCACAAAGACCACTGTGAGACAACAGCAGCAGCTGGTGCAGCACAGCAATTTATTAGTGTCTACAGGGGTTTCCAATGAGATGTGCAGGACAGCCTCTCACAGGGCACTGATGCAGGATTCTAGGTTTTGGACTCCAGACACAACCAAGGAGACTTAGAAGGTCACAGAGACAGCACATGAAGTGGAAAATAGGAAGAAAATGGAAGGAAAAAAAAATCTGGGCCCATTCAGACCTATTAGATTGGCTTTTGCTACCATAAGCATGAGATGCAAGCAAGGAAGGGTGCAGGAACAAACACAACTCTTTCAGACTCCTCCAGACTCCTCCAGCTCTCTGGATAACCAGGCAAAAGGACTTTGTAGATGAAGAAAAAACAACAGTTACCACTTCTTGATGTTAGTAAGACTTGTGACATTTGTTTGGTGACAGTCTCCTCAGGTATTTAAGGGAGCTTCAATGTCCATATGATGAGAAGACATCCAGAAAAGACATGTTCAAAGAGCAGACATAAATGGCTTGCTGTCTGATGGGAGATGAATCAAGTGAGAGATCACAGGATGAAGTTTGGGTCAATCCTAACTGGCCTTTCTCCTCACAGCCAGATAACAGACAAGGAGGCAGGTTGATTCACCACACAAGAAGCTGCCAAAATATCACAGGACAGGTGCTGGATTCAAACCAATCTCAAGGACTTGGGAGGTGCAGTCAGGAAAAAAAAAATAAGAAATAGGTAACAAGTGAGTCAGGGCAGTCATCCCCATGGGCAGGGAAGGGACAAAGAAAGGTCTAGAAGGAATTGTGGGTCACAGCCTGCACAGGATCTATGTCCACTGATGGACACAGGGCAGGAGGGGCAGGAGTCCCCACGGGTTTTAAATAACTCCACAAATGGAGAGTCCACATCCTCTCCAGGGAAGTCCTGACAGAGTTTGGTCACTGTCACCACAGAAAAGGCTTTCACTCTGTTCAGATGGAACCTCCTGCATGCCCAGAGCCTCTGGTCCTGTCACTGGGCACTGCTGAGAAGGCTCCAACTCCTTCCCCTTCTCTGCCTCCCATCAGGTATTTATAACACGGATAAGGTGCCCTGAGCCTTCTCTCCTCCAAGATGAACAGTCCCAGCCTCTCAGCTTCTGCCCATCAGAGAGGTGCTCCAACCCAAACACTCAGGAGTCCAGCTTGCTAAAGTGGTCCGAGCCTGAGGGTTAGTCCTCCTTGCCCCAGACCTTTCCCCTGGACTCAGGGGTTTGTGATTGCTGAAGTCAGATCAAGTACCTCAGCTTTTGCACATCTGTTGTCAGCAGGTCCCTGGCATTGCTCAGCAGCCGGCCCAAATTGAGCCTACTCTGCCCTTTGTGTTTAGGTACTTGCAGGATCATTTCTGTCACCCTTCACACTCCTCACTCCAGGTGATCTTATCCCTGCAAAATCAGACAGCAGCTCTGTACTCCTCCTAGATCATCTGCCACCACTTCCACCTCTTGTCTGCTTCCTTTGTGTGTCCAGTTCAGATACAACCTGCTCACCCATCCAGGCCTTTGGTTAATCTCAGTTCTATGCTTTGACTTTGCACATTTGCTGCTTCTCACCTAGGTGAGGTCTCTTGGTGGAGAGCAGCTGCATTTACACAATCATGGAATTCCTGCCTTGGAGGGGACCCACAAGGATCATCAAGTTCAGCTCCTGATCCTGCACAGGGCAACCCCAACAATCACAGCACGTGTCTGAGAGTGCCACTACCCCAAACCTTGTAAAAATCAAACCTCCAGTCCACCAGCTGCATTCATTCTCCTGATGTCATGTGGGTATTCAGCTCCTCACCACTCTACACCAGGCCATGGGGGCATTTGCCTGTGTGAGTGGAGCAGATGCAAAAACCACAAAGAAAGTCACAGTAGCTGAGTCTCCCCTCTTACCCTGCTCCCCCCTGTAGAGCCCTGCTGCACAACGTGGCATGTTTCAGCACCTGCAGTGATAAATAGTGACACAAAGCAGGAACAACCCCTCGGTCGTGTTTATCCTCGAGTGTTCCTCGGTCTCACAGCAGCCCACAATAGCACTGGTTAACAATGTTAGAACATGGTTACAAATTGCAGCAAACACAAACTCCGGCAGTGTTATTGCAGACTTCATTAGCGATGATCCTTCGCATTTCAGCAGCAGCCACTCAAGGATCTGAAAACATTTATGTGCCTCTGCGAGCCAAGTGCCACGCTCCATGTGTGAGCCAGATGTTCACAACATCGTTTCACAAATGAGGGAATGAAGTCCACAGGACTGGCTCCAGACCCCCTTCCACCCACTGAGCAATCCACTGCCCACCAACTAGTCACTGGGGAATTGTCCAATTCAAGGCAAGGCAGGGTACCATTATGGGCTCTTTGTTTCCTTGCTTTGTCTCTTAATCCCTCACTCCTCATCTTGTATTTAGACCCTGGGCCTGGGGGGTACCTCTGATGGGCACAGAGACACAGCTCAGCCCTGCTCAGCCATGCAGGGCTACCAGGGTCTGGGAACTGAGGGCTCATGGAGGAGATCTCCAGCAGCTGCTTGTGCCACACCAGGCCCCTCACAGACACAGCAAGCCCAGTGAACTCACAGTGGCAGCAAAGCCAACCAAATCCCACATCCCTGCCACTCCAGCCCTCCTGCAGGGCTCACAGTGCCTGCACTTGGCAGGGCCCTGTCCACCTTCAAGGCTTGGCACTTCCAAGAGCCAAAAGGAGAGTCAAGAAGTCATTCCCACCTAGCAAACCGCCTTTTTTGAAGTGCTTTGCTCCTGCCTCTCCCTCCAGACCCCTCTGGCTGAGTGGCACAGGAGATCCCCTTGCATCAAAGAAACACAAATGTTTATTAAGCCAGAGGTGCTGCAGCATCTCTCCTACACCCCTCCTGCCAAACTGCTCCACCAGCTGAGTCTCTGCATCCTGTCCTCTTTTTTCAAGATTTAGGAAAAAAACAAAAAAAATCACATGCTGCTCCCTCTAGTGACAACCTGAGCACGTTTAGGCAGCCTGGCCGTGACTTGCAACATCCCTCCAAGAGCTGGTTTTAGGCACATCAGGCAACATTTTTACAGAGGACCCACTCCCTGTCACCTTAGTGTCCCTCCCATGCCTCGGGCACATCAGAACCTACCTGAGCTGCTCTCTCAGAGGGGCTGCTCTGCACACACAGGGCTCTCCAAACTCAAGAAGCTGCTGATGGGATCTGCAGAGCTTCACCAGTCAGCACTGAAAATCCAGTCTGAGCTGAGAATGACTTCAAGGTAAAAGCACTGGGCAGCTGTGGTCACCTGAGCGGGGTCAGCAGGTGTGCACTCTGCCACTGGTGCTTGTTTAGCAAATAAAAGCACATTGGAGAATTGAGAACAGCCATGCAACAGGAAACTGAGCTCAAAGCAGCATCCCAGCTCCTGCATTCCTTCCAGGGATGGCAGAAGATGGTTACACTCAGGTCTAGTCAACATAAGCTAAAAACAAAAATGGGTAGTACAGCTTCAGTGGAAAAAAAAGCAAATTAACTGGGCAAACAACAAAGGGGACGTTGACGTTAGCACAACCATCACTTTTCTATTCAGTCTAGACCATCAGGTGGCACAGGTTACCCAGGGCTCCAGCTGGACACAGAGACTCCAACCACCTCACATCTGACAGACCCTGGTGCATAACAGTTCTGCACAAGGCTTCATGATTGAAGCCAACAAAGAAGAAAGCTGAGGAGGAAGGAGGTCATTTATTTCTTGATATTCCCCAGTTTTGGCTGGGGCAGCATTAATTTTCTTCACAGTAGCTGGTCTAGGGCTGTGCTTTGGATTTGTGCTGGAAGCAGTTGTGTGCTGGGCTGGTTTGGATCCTGCTGAGCAGTGCTGGCACGGGGCTGAGGTGTTCCTCGCCCTGGGAGCAGGCTGAGGGTGCAGTCTGGCAGAGGGCACAGCGGGGACAGGCGATCCCAGCTGGCACCAGGGGGATCCCAGACCACAGAGCACCACGCTCAGCATGGGAAGCAGGGTGAAGAGGGTGAAGAGGAAGGAAGAGGGTGATGTTCACAGTTACAGCATTTGTTTTCCTAAGCCACTGTTAGGTGTGAGGGAGCCCTGCTCTCCCAAGGATGGCTGAACACCTGCCAGCAATGGAAGCAGGGAATAAATTCCTTGCTTTGCTTTGCTCACGTGTGGCTTTTGCTTTGACTACTACAGCCTTTATCTCAGTTATCACACTTTTGCCTTCAGTTCTCCCCCCAGTGCACAGTGGGGAGTCATCCAGCAGCTGTCAGGACTGAGGACCCAGAGCCCTGCTTTGCCTGTCTCTCCCAGTGCAAACAAATAACCTGCCAGAGTGCCAGACTCCCCTGGCCCAGCAGCTCAGCCGTGTGTGGAAGAGCAGCGCCTGGCAGCCCCTTGCAGAGCACACACCTCTCTGAGCTGCCTGCTCCTCCTGCCAGCCCCTCTCAGCAGCCCAGGTCACGACCTTGCAAACACCAACCTGAGACATTCAACCTCCCCTGTGTGACAGGAGCAGTGACACGCTCACCGTTCCTTCCCACTCACACCTCGGGGAGTGCAGGACCCAGAGGGAGACAAAGAGCATCCCCAAGGCTGGGGGAGCCCCAGGCACTGCGGGATGCAGCCCCAGCAGAGCTGTCAGGGCAGGATCCAGGATCCAGGGACAGGATGTGCTGGGTGTGTGGGAAAGAGGCAGACACCGGCTCTGGGACAGGCATTACAGAGACCTTTAACCCTGGTGCTGCTCCTGGGGGCTGTGGCAGAGCATGCTGGGGATGTGGGATGTGCACATTTAATGCCATTTCATTCTCAGCACTACAGATATTTAAAATAAATTAATTAAAATAATCCCAGTGCCACCACATCCTGGTACCTGCTGCAGACAGGGACCTTGAGCAGAGCACGCCCTGTGTCCCTGATCCTCATCCTGGGAGCAGCAGGTCTGCTGGGCTGGGTGGGAATGGGCTGTGTGACAGCCTGGCACAGAGAGGAGGGCACAGTGTGACATGGCCAGCATGTGACAGGCTGACTCCCAGCCAGGCAGGGCTGCTGTGGCATGGACCAGCCCCCAGCTGGTGCCCTGACTGCCAACAGAATGATGTGATGAACCAACCCCAGCTCCCAGTGGGGCTGAGCCCCATAACATGCACCTGATCCCAGTAAAACACAAGGGATCAGCTGATTCCCAGCAGGAATCACACAGTGCCGAGGCTCTCAGTGACACCCCGGCTCCCAGCAGGACACAGCCAACACAACAGCTCCTAGCAGGGCAGAACCAGAGTGTGAGCTGCCACACGCCAGCAGAACATGTGCAAAGGGCCCTGACCCCAGCCAGGCAGAGCAGAGGCTGTGCTGTCCCATCAGGGCACACCCAGCAGAGCAGGACCTGCCAGTGACAGCCCAGCTCCCAGCAGGACTCTGGGGGTGCAGTGGCTCCCAGTGCAGCCCACAGAGCACCCCAGCTCCCAGTGGGACTCTGGGGGTGCAGTGACACAGCAGGAGATGGGCAGTGCGGTGCCTCCCCGTGGGTCTCTCACCAGGGATGCCCTGGCTCTTGCACATGCCGGGCTCTGACTCCCACCAGGTTTTTGAGGGCACCAATTCCACGGGAGACACGCGCCCTGCCGTGACTCCTGGAGTGGCCAGGTCAGCATGTGAAGCACAGGACGCATGGGAATCACTCGTTCCCGGGGTGACAGGCACTGTGTCACCTCAGCTCCCAGATGACACCCAGCCCCCGGTGGGAACGGGATGGAGCGCCGGGCACGGGTCGTGGAGCGGGGCAGGGGCAGGCCACGTTGTGCTGGGGGACAGAGCCACCATCGCAGGGCTCCCAGTGCCATCTAGTGGGGGACAACAAGCGCTAGGGGCCACTCGTCCCCCCGACCTTGCCAGCCCGGCCAGCCTCCCGCAGCATCAGCCTGTCCCCAGCAGCCCCCAGCCGCACAGATCCCGCGGCAGCCCTGCCAGCTCCCCTCCCACGCTCGCTCATCCCCGGAGATTGTGTAAAGCACCAGCGAGGCAGGGACAGAGGAATTTACTCCAGGTTCAGCTCGTTAATCACGTCAAGTCCAGTCCTGCCGAGTCACTGGGTGTTCACCCTGCACAGGGTGAGCACAGGGAGCTGGTCAGGGAGCCCCGGCTCTGCCGTGAGCTGCAGCCTCCAGAAACCGCTGAAGCCACTCTTGTAAGAAAGTCAGAAGTGTTGCATCTGCTGGGGTACAGGGCGATGCTCGCTGCGTTTTTTACCTGCAGCTTTCCCTGCTCTGTGCCCATCAGCTGAGGCAGGCAGTCATGCACTCACCAGACTGCACTGCCACCAGCCAGAGGAACACCGGCACAGCAAACAGCCTGAGGGCTGCACCGGGATTGTTTCAGAGGCTTTTTCCCCCACAACAGACCGGAGAGTCTGGGAGGTGGAAACAGCAGATGTGGCCATAAAGGTGTGGTACAGAGCCGTGTGGAAATTTACTCATGGGAAGGCTAAAAACCAGGAACAAATGCAGTTTAACATGGGGGGACAGATTTGCAATCCTGCTGATTGTGAATCCAATCTTCCATCTCCCCACCCAGCGGGCGGCCATCAATCTCTTAAGCCATATCTCCACTCATCTACAGCCGTTTAATCACTTAGATTTTCTTCCATTCCATCTGCATCCTCGGGCTCTTCCTTCCACACACATCCCCAGCCTGAAAACAATCCCTGGATATTAAAGAGAAAACCATGACACCTTGTGGAGTAGATGGAGCCTTCTGCAGATGGAAGCACCCTCAGGAACACCAGCATTTCCAGCAGGTCTCACAGTGCAGGACAGCCCAGGCTGTGAAAGCAGACCAAGTAAGGCCCCCCAAACCCATCAGGTTCCAGCAGATGCCCCAGGTTCAGCTATTGATCAAGCACAGCCCCTCTTTCCTCAGAGGATCAGCCACCAGATTTTTGTTGGCCTTAATCATGATTAAGCTGAGCATCTCTCCAGGGAGTTTTCCCAGGGAACTCAAATCCCTGAAAAAATTAAATCAGATGCTGGATGCTCTATTATCCACCCTGAAATCAAGGTAAAGGCCCATCACAGTGGTGGTCTCAGCTAGCCAGTCATACATGAGACAAGTCTAGAAGTGGGGAGAGGAAATAAATGCACAAAGTGATGGGTACCAAGTTTAGAGAAACGGGGAGGAAGGGGTTACCAAAAGCTCCTGTCGTTAAGGCTATTGGCACAGCCAGGGCCTGGGTGAATGAACAGGTTGGGTACATCTCTCCACACATGAACCAGTGCAAAGCTGGGACACCACATGAGCAGCTCAGGTATAGTCCAGAAAGGCGAATGACAATCCCACAGAGTTATGGGGTCACAGTCTCCTGAGCCCCTGCTCCCCGGGGCAGCTCCTCCTTACCTACAGCAAAATCCCACTGGGTCCCAAGGAAACACCAGCTGCTTCCCAGGTCCTTGAGCTGCTGGCTGAACTCACCTCCTCCTCTCACGCATCCCAGCTGCCAGCCTACTGTCTGTTTTGAAAACAGGAGGATTTGGGGTGGAGGCTGTACAATAAGCTGTGGTTATCCTTCCTCAGGACTGGTGTCCTCCGAGAGCTGCCCTCTCCTCCCAGAGCAGCACAATTTGAAAGAAAGGAAGGAGAAGGGGGCAGACATCAATCTCAGAGCTGAACTCCTGCAGCTGCTCAGGACCAGGTGACTTTCGTAAGAGCACTTACATGAGAGAATGAACAGCTTGGGAACTGCCAGGGAGACACTTGGCAAGGTCCCCTCCAGGTCACTGAGCACACGCAGGGCAGCAGAAGCAGCTCCAGGCTCTTGGCTCTGTCAAAATTTGGTGGCAAAACTGAGAAATGTGGTAGAAGATATTTTCATTTTGCAGATTTTGCCAATCTGTCAGGAGCTGCTGGCGGTGATGAGCTGCAGAGAGGTTTGGGCAGGCAGGGGTGCTCAGGACATGTGGGGAAGAGCAGAGGAGAGTGGGAAGATGTGCCCATAACAGGGTTACACTGATAGAAAGTTGTTTTTGGGGTGGGATTATCAGGTTCTAGCAACACCCAGGGATAGTGAGACCCACCAGGCTCCAAGCAAATGGTCACAGCAATCCAGCCCTGCTGGGGCACAGCCTGTCTCCAGGGCACAGGGAATCAAGAGAAGTATGTGAGGCTGGAGTGGCTTTGCATTACTCCAGGCCAGGTAGCCCAGCTGGCCCCCAGTGCTGCAAGCTCAGCAAGGCCTGCATCCCTTGGCAAATGCCCAGAGGGCTGGGCCACCATGCCTGAATGTGACAGCCACCATCTGCATGGCATGCAGGGTCCCTCAGCATGACACATCGTCATCTAAATCCCAAAAAAGGTATCAAAATCGTCCATCTGGCTCTAGGGAGGCTTTAAGGGCTTTGGGGAATGAAGCAGGTGAGCTCAACACAAAAGAAGGAAGGCATTTCCCCCCTGCCAGACAGCAGATCCTTGACCCTGCATCAAAATAAGTTTGGGATCTCAAACCAGACCCCTTCATGGACACTGAAGGCTCCTCAGACCTACATAGTCCAGGGCAATGCTCCTCAGGGAGGCAAGAGAATAAGCTAAGAGGGGCTCAGAGAACCCCCTCTGACACGTCCTGAGGCATTGCTGAACTCTGGATATGCCTGCACTACCCAACAGCTCTGCTCCCTCTCTTGCTCCACTTGCACTTGACAATGTTTTATTCTTGCCTGTTGAATACTGAAGACCTGCTGCCAAGGTAGGTCCTGGCTCACTGCTTTCTGAGTATCAAGTCAAAGAAATCATGAAGAAAAGTGCAGCTCAGCTTGAAGTGTATTTTTTCTGAGCATCAATCACTCCCTATAATTAATTAGATTCCTAAAATACACAAGAAACTAAGAAAAACAACAGCCACAAGCTAAGATGACTGCACTCCATCAAAAAAGCTTTTATCTCTATGCAATGAATAAATAACTCTGACGTAACTACACACAGCAGTTTTTCATCAGATGTCTCAGTATCAAACTCAGACCTGCTCTGACACAGCTCTCGGCAAATGTGTCGGTGGAAAACCACTGGCCACATTCACAAGTGGGTCTAAAATCTAGCACAGGAATCCAGGAGGAACTGTTCCCAAGACCTCCCAACACCACCTCCTCTTCCTGCAGCAGTGCACCCCCTGTGCCCCACAGACGTTTTGGTTGCCAGCCTCGCCGTGGAACGCCTCACACTGCTTTTTCAAGGACAAACAAAAGGTCAGCAGCTGAGTGGATATTCCCCAAATCCCTCTGATATGTTGAGGCTGATGAAAACTCTGAGTGCTCAAACACAGCCTCCTCAGGTGAGTGGCCAGCAGGGTCGGTGTGTCCCCAAACCAGCACCAGCCACCGATGGACACCTCTCATCTCCAGATCCCTGCTCCACTGCAGGCAGCACCCGGTGGTTTCATGTGCCTCCGACTGCAGGGCCCCCGAACAATTAAGCAGGCTATTTCTGCCCACACAATCGGCCCTTTTCAGGGAAGGCTCTTTCATATCAGGCCCATATTGCCATCGCTTAATCAGGCCGAGATTTAAGGGAGCCCGCTGCGAGATGACACAGATTGCTGCCTCCCTCGGGACACCGCGGGCAGCGTGACCGGCAACCCCTGCACGCAGAGCCCCTGCTCAGCACAGCCCCGAGCCCTGCGAGCCCTGCTCCTGCCGGCCCTCAGGGGCCTGGCCCGGGCTCCAGGGGCTCTGCAGGCTCAGCCACCCCAAGGTTCCCCCTCGCCTCGCCCCTCGGGGGTCCTGAGCAGCCGCAGCCCCGGCAGCAGCAGCAGCAGCAGCAGCAGCAGCAGCAGCAGCAGGGGACGCGGAGCTGCTCTCACACCCTCCTGTCTCCCATGTCAGAGCCGTGTCTGGGTGCCCACGGAACCATCTGCTCGTGTCTGGCAGCTCCAGGCAGGCAAAGGGCAGGACCAGCTGCCACGGCCAGCCTGGGCACTGCCCGAGCAGCCAGGGCAGGGCAACGCTGCCCGGGGGCACGGCCAGCCAGGAGGGGGAAAGAGCCCATCCACCAGGACAGGGCTGGAACACGGCTCCGGGATCAGTCCAAGCGGTTCCAGAGAGCTGACACCTTCTGATCCAACTTCTTCAAGACCTCTGGAAGTCTTGGCAGATGCCCTACAAGAGGCAGTGGTGAGGGATTGTGCCTCCAAAGGGTGTAAGTCTGCTAAGGCTCTGTATTTACCTCCTGTCAGGGTGCTGGAGCTAAGCAGTTTGCCTTCCCATGGGGGGTCCTGCAGCCTTTCCCCAGCTTGGGTACTGAAGCTGCTGTGATGTGCAGAAATGAGGCCCCAGACAATGCTACCTCCAAACCTTCTTCCACCCCAGCACAGAAGAGAAGAGTGTCCAAGACATCAGCACCATCACCACCCCACACCTCAAGACATTTCCTGCCCACTTGGCAGCTTCCATCTGATCCCAGAGCCCAGGAAAATGCCTCACCCAGGTCAGAACTTGCTGTTACTCCATGCCCAAAGTCTCCCTGACTTATCAGACCAAATCCTCAGGCTGTACAAATAGCTTTGCATAAACCCTACAACTGTGGCTGGCAATGTGAATGTTTTCACATTAATTTCTCCTGAGATACAGCTGATGTTGCACCTTGCACCAGGCACAAGTGGATGGGAGGATGGATTGGAGCCCTTCAGATCCCTTTTCACACCTATTTTGCAGATTGTTTCCCCACTGAACTTGAATTTAGGAGGAGTGTCTTGCCTGCTGGGAGATAGAATCCTAACATCATTAAGGTTGGAAAAGACCTCTAAGATCATCAAGCCCAGCTGCTAACCCAGCACCACTCTGTTCACCACTAAACCATATCTCCAAGTGCTACATCCATGTGCCTTTTCAACACTTCCACACATGCTGTTCTTGAATTGCACCCAAAATCCCCCAGCACATCTCCCAGGACTGCGTCCAGGGGGGTCCCTTGCAAACAGACACTGCCTTTCCAGCTCCCTGCAAGTCCCTGTCCCAGCTCATTGCTTCCTCAGTTGGCCACTCTCACTCCTCCACGATCCCTTGCAGTTCCCAGCACTGGTGTGTGTGTAAGAGGATACAGCTGGTTTGAGCTGGGTTCCTCCTCTTGTAGCAGCTTAAAGCCTAAGGAGCCTCCATGTATCCGGGTGAAAGTGGGGATCAGGAGGGCTGCAGCACTGCCCTGCCGTGGCAGGGCCCTCTCAGGCCTCCTGACCCTCTTATTACAACTTATCTGAGCACTATCTTTTACCAAGACACTCCTCAGCATCCCTGCATGGGATATCCCTGAAGATCAAGTCAAGCAAAAGCCCCTTTGTACAGCAGGGGAATGGGAAAGCAGCTGGACATTGCAGCAAGCTCTTGACAATACATTACTTGCCCATCATTGGCTTTCTTTCCCCTGTAAAACAATCCCATGGGAAATTCCTGGGAACCACACAAAGAGCAGAAAATGTAGTTTTAGGAGGAAAAGTGTCAGCGGTGTTCCCTGAAGGCATTGTTTATGGTAATTAAAATATATAGATTTATGGGGTCTGCACAGGCATGACCACAGAGCAGGCAGCTGTGTGTCCTGTGTCGAGCCCTTTCCTGTGGCAAACCGAAAATCCAGCATTGGATTCTTGGTGTCAGCACTGCCAAAGCAGAGCTGGGCTGAAAGTGATGGAACGAAGAGAACTGTGCACAAACTCCCTTCTGCTGCTTCGATTTCCCACGCATTTGTAAAACTCCAACATTCCTTTAATGATAAAAAGTGTTAGGGATGTACAGTTTTACCCCAGCTGAGAAGATTCCTGGTGGCTTTGGTTTACAGAACAAGAGCAGGACATGTGGGAGGAGAGCAAGCCAGGGAAATTTGTTCCTGAGGAAGCAGGGACTACCACGGGGTGGGATGAGAGCAAGGACAAGTGCCCCCATCTTCTGAAACCCCTGGGCTGCTCAAACCAAGTGCAAAGCAACGTGTCATTACTGCCGGGTATGGTTTTAACCCAAGAGCCCCTTCCCACAGCAAGTGCCAGTTGTGTGACAGCTGAACATCCCATCTCAGACAGATTGCTCCTCCACAGCACCGTGCTTAGAGGTTAGAGGTGATACAGGTCATTTTGGAAGACCATCATGGCCCACCATGAGCAACAGCCACAGCCTATTTAACCTTAATTAAGACACAGTGACAGTAATCGCTTAATTAGTCCTTAATTAGGATCTGAAAAAAAATTTAAGCATAAAAAAATAAACCATTTGGCCAAGTTTGGGAGCCTGGCCTTCATTCTGTCTGCCTTGGTTCCCCCTCCATGTTTTCCAAGTCCATGGGGAAAACCCACATCAGGCTCAGACCAGCAAGCGAACAGGAGCTGGCAGAGCCGTCATTTCCTCCCAGCCGAGCTGGCACCACGTCAGAGCTGTCACCAGGTCTCTCCTGTCCCACTTTGCTGTGACTGGATGTCACTACACGGGAGGGAGGCCTCGGAGGCTCTGGGACTAACGTGCGCAGTTTTCTAGGACAGCGTGTTCCAGCTGTGAGCTCCTCAGAGCATCCTGAATGTGGTGGAGATCCAGCTCCTCCTCGGGTGCAGCTGGAGCACCCCCAAAGTCAGCTGTAGGCTCCTGCTCTGGCCACAGCAAGCCACTCCTCTGGAGCTTGTTGGCAGAATTTGGGCCCTCCCAGGGATGCTTTTCTTCCATCAGATCCCCTGGAAGGGAAGGACTCTGAAGTCCTCACCACAGAGAAGCCATTTCATTAAAAGCCTTCCACACACCTTGATCTGCCACAGCTTCCCACCCTCCTGCAGCCCTGTGGCATGAGGGCAGAGAGAAGACCCAGTCTGGGGTTTCCATAGCCTTCCCACAGAAGGGAATCCCAGGAGACTGAGCTGGGAGAGGCTGCTGCTCCTTCCCAGTGCCCATCATCTCCCAGGGCAGTCTTGCTGCTGCTCTTACCTGTGATCTCTTGAAAGCCACACACCAAGACACAGCAACACCAGTAAATGAAACTGCTTGGGAATAAAAGCATCTGCACTCTCACAGTGTTGCAGATGCCTTGACACTGTTTGATCTGGGCTGAAAAAACTCCTGGTCACAGTTCAAGAGCTGACAGGACTAAGAACCCTTCTCTGCAGGTAGCCCTGTTCCAGTGGTTCTGTTCCACAGGTGTGTTGGTGTCTGTGCCAGAGGGCAATCCCGTGGCAATGCAGCTGAGGCATTTTGTGATAAGACACAGCAAGGCATGCCCAGCACCCAGTGGGACAGGAGAGCCAAGTTTTCCCCATCATCCTGAAGTATGGGGAACCCCAGCAGGCCCAGTGTTCAATAAAAACAAGAGGTGTCTATCTGAGCAGCCCAATCCCTGCCCCAGTTTGTTTTCTCTCCAGCAAATAAATCATTAAAAAATTAGGTAGAACCAATGAAACACAGGTCTGTCCACCCCTCACCCTATTCTCCAACAGCAGGAAAACAACAGCCTGCTGGAGCTGGCAGCTAAGTGGGTATCTGAGTGCATGTCACAGCCTGAAATCCTTCCTCAGTGAAAAGAGGCCTCAGCATCTGACGGGGCCACTGACAAATCGCTCTATCACCTTGGAGCTCTGTCAGAGGCTGCCTGTGCTGGACACGAGTGTTTGGAGGAGGCTGCACAGGGGAGCAGAGGCCCCTCTGCATTGGGCTCAGCCAAACATTATGCCCAGCAGCCTCCCAGGACTGCACTTCCTCCAAAGGAGCCTTGGCTTCCCGACCTTGAAGGGAGCCACACCAGGATTCTGACTGCCCGGCTGACCCTTCTGCAGAAACAGGGGGAATCATTTTCATGACCTAAATAATCATTGGGTTCCCATGTCTTCCCCCACCACATCTCCACCAGCCTTCCTGCACCCCTCTCTCTGCTGCTTCCTCACATGTGCTGTCCCTCACTCTCTTCCTTCCAGTCCTTCCCAAAGATGCTGCCTGAAGAGCAGCAGGAAGCAGAGCAGGGACATTCCCAGTGCTCAGAGCAGAGCACAGGGCCACCCCCAAGTGCCTTGGCAGAGCTTTCACTGCAGACCCCTCTGGGGAGAGCAGATTGTGCCCCTGAGGGCAGGTTCCTGCCCTTCCCCTCTCTATCCCCTCCAGTGCACCAGGAGAACCATGCAGTGCAGCCCTGTGCAGCAGCTGGGACACGGGGCACCCCCCAGACTCTGCCCCTGCACCACAAAAGTGGGGGGCAAGCCCAGAGGCCAGTCCAGCTGCATCCCAAGTCCTGCCTGCCAGGACCAGCGAGCCCTGTGACTCCTCAGTGAGCGGGTCCTGCCAGGCACCTCAGGGAGCTCAGGCAGCCTCACTGGCAGGCTGGGAGCTCTCTCAAGGTGGCAGAGCTCTCTGCCCTGGAAGGTGGCAGAGCTCTCTGCCCAGGAAGGTGGCAGAGCTCTATGCCCTGGAAAGTGGCAGAGCTCTCT